>NC_056729.1:1339657925-1339752432 GCF_019279795.1 Protopterus annectens
TTATTTCTGTGCAGAATTTGTCCAATTGATAGTTCTGAGGCGAGGCAAAAAGATCTATGTCTGGGCTTCCCCATTTGCGTGTCAACATGTTGAAAACTTGTGGTTCCAGTTTTTTTACATTCGTGTGGGTCCATAAGATTTCTGCTTAGTTCGTCTGCCAGAGTATTTAGTTTTCCTGGCAGGAATTGAGCTTGTAGATGTATTTGATAAGTCAAGGCCGTGTTCCACAAGGCTAGTCTGCAAAGGGGGTAGGAATGTGTACCTCCCTGCTTGCTTATGTACCACATGACTGTGGTGTTGTCTGTCTTTATCAGTAGTTGTCCTGGATGAAGATAGTCCTTGAAGGCTGTCAGAGCATTCTGTACAGCTAGCATCTCTTTCTGACTGATATGTAGGTGCATTTGATTTGGGCTCCATTTGCCCTGAATGCATTTCCCTGCCAGATGTGCCCCCCAAGCATAGTCTGATGCATCTGTAGTTAGGGTTTGGGCAGCAGGGGGTGGAGTAAATGGCAGTCCCTTGTTTTGGTGGCAGGCCTCTGCCCACCATAGGAACTTCTAGTTGCAGGCAAGGTATAATAGGAATCATTGCTTCCAGGCTGTGACAATGTTGACACCATAAACTTTTTAGGTACCACTGAAGTTTCCTCATATGCAGTCTTGCATATGGAATTAGAAGAATGCAGGAGGCCATGAACCCCAAGGCCTGCAGAATTTGTCTTGCAGATAGCTGGGTTTTTGTGTCCGACTGTTTGAAGTAAATCATCAATTGAATTTGCTTTTCTGGAGTAAGGTAAATCATCTGGGGCAGCTGTATTCAAGCTTGCACCCAGGAATGTAATTTTTTTGAGAAGGTACCAGTTGTGATTTCTTTTTGCTTATGGTGTACCCTAGACAAGTTAGAACCTTTTTTACAAACGCCAGATGCTTTAGAAGAGTGTCCTCTTGGCAGGAGGGGGATAGCTAGATAAAGGTAATTAAATCTTCAGCCATTTTGATCATTTGTTTTTTAGGCATTGGGGCCTGTACACGTGGCCCAAGCGTAGTTTTTTTTAGACACAGAAGTAGATTTTGGCCTTAGTTATGAAGATGGCGCCAGTTTAATATACAAATCTTTAGGCCTGAAAACACCCTCAGAAGCCTGTGCCTGCACAGCGGCTCTGGACCCATCTAAGGTAGAGACATCCATGGGTTCAAGCATCTCGCGGCATAACGCACTCCGAATGGGTCTCAATAGGGGCCTGCGAATCAAAAGTAGCGGATATCAGGGGCTGTGAAAGCACCTCACTGAGTACCAGCGAACCGGCGACTGGTTTAGGAGAAGCATCGTCGTTGGTTTTGGACCTCGACAGTCTGTCTCTGTCTTTTTCTTTGCGTTTTTTTGGTATTCCGGTAGTCGGATTGCTAACCGATGACATTTCTGGATAGTTAAATCTTGAGCCAAAATACTTAGAAGCAAAAATATACCAACGTTTAATTGATTAAATTTAGCACAAAACCGACAACAAGGCACGTTGTGTTCAGGGCCTAGGCAAGGAATACAGTACAAATGAAAATCCTTATGAGGTATTTGCTTCCCACAAGTAATGCAATTATTAACTTTTACTGACATCGGTAAGTTGCAAGAAAAAGTTTCCCCAATGGGGTACTTAGCTTTTAGTTGAAGACTTTGGTTCTGTAACTCGAAAACGAAAATTTCTGGAGTCGGCCAACTGGCACTTGCGAACTGCTTCTGCTTCGGGCACCGCGCGGCAAGAAAGAATGGCATTGGCTGCATGTTTTATACCCCTGACGACCTGACGTCACAGAAGAAGGGACAGCAACCGACGCATGACCCAAGACTTTGTTAATTATTTTATTTTATTTATTTATTTTATATTTGTTAACCGGGGGTGTCTGACTGAGCCGAAAAGGCCCTTTTTCAGCAGAGGCCCGGGGAGAAAAGCTCCACAAAGAAAAATTACAGACACATTTAGTTATTTAGACATAATCAGTATACACACAAATTACAAGAGACATGTTTTTACAGTGGTATGCGGCACAAACAGTTACAGTGGAGAGAACAATCAAAAAAATATTAATTTTAAAAATAAAGGTAAGTAATAGATTTGTGGTGTACGGCTGAACTTTGGAATGTAGGTAGAATACATACATAGTACACAGGTACAGTACATACATTGTAGATTAGCCAGTGTTTGTGAGTAAGATTGAAAAACTATTATCAATTGCTCTAGATTTAGTATGTATATGTTATCCGCTTTTCACTAGCCTGGGGAGCAATCATGGCACTGCCAACTTTGCTTGAGATGTTGCCTGATGAGGTCTTTAAAGGAGGCTTTGGATGATGTGTTTTGAATGCTGGTAGGGACAGAGTTCCATTTTTTAGCCACCGAACTACTATATAATGCATCTCCAAAGCTATTGTAGCTGTTGGTGACTTCTAGTAGTAGTTTGCTTGATGATCTAAGAAGCCTTTTGGCTGAGTGATGCTGTACTAGGTTTCTGAGGGCAAGACACTTATTGGGGAGGTAATAGATAGAATGACAGAGGCAGAGCTGATTGTAGGTTAGGAGGTTGGGCAGTTCAAGCCAGTGGAGCTGTCTCAAAGCAGTACAGTGATGAGTTCTATATGAGCAATTTGCAGCAAAGCGGGCAATTCTGTTATAGCAAGCTTCCATTTTGCTTAGTTCAGTTTTGTTGAGATTAGTCAGAATGGGAGATGCATAGAGTAGGGTGGATAGAAGTTGGGAGCGAGCAAAGGCTGATCTTGTGTTGTTGGTAAGAAATGGTTTGATACGGTACGGTACAGTGACCCCAGTTTGGCATGTACTTTTTTAATAGTTAAGTTCAAATGACTATCAAATTTTAGGTGGGAGTCTATGGTTATTCCCAATAGCTTAGCCTGTGCCACTGGAGCAATTGGAGTAGCATTTGTGGAGTAGATAGTGAATTGACTGTTAGTGTTTTTGTTAGAACTGGTTATAATCAAAAGCTGAGTTTTCTTTGGATTGAGGATACGTTGGGCTTTGGTAAGGTAGTTTTCAACGTCAGAGAATGCTAGTTGAGTTGTTTGCAGGAGGGTGGGAATGTTTTGTGCAGCACAGATTAAGGTAGTGTCATCTGCATACTGAATTATAGATGCATGCTGCGTGGAGGTCATTTGTGAAGACTGTGAATAGTAGTGGTCCTAAGATAGAACCCTGTGGGACTCCTATAGTTATGGGCAGCTGAGGAGAGAGAGAATTTTCCCATTTCACAGCTTGGTACCTGTCAGTTAAGTAGCTTTGGAACCAGGTAAGAGTGGAATTAGATAGATTATATTGGTTTAGTTTGTTTAGCAGGATTTGGTGTGAGACGGTGTCAAATGCTTTGGACATATCCAAAAAAGAATTGACACTTGCAGGCCTTCATTTTTGAGACGGTTTACTGTGTCTGTGAAGCAGAGGAGAGCTGTAGTGGTACTATGGGCAGGTCTGAAACCATGCTGAGTAGGTGACAGGATGTTGCAGTCTAGGAGATAGTTTAGCATCTGGGTATGGATGCATTTTTCTAGGATTCTGGCCAGGGGGGAGAGTAAAGCAATGGGTCTGTAGTTATTAAGTTCAGTGGAGGTCCCGCCTTTATGTATGGGTGTAACATAGGATATTTTCCAGAGTTTGGGCACATAGTTTTCAACAATTGATCTGTTTATGAGAGTGGAGACTGGGATAGCAATAGCATCTGCTGTAAGTTTCAAGAAATAGCTGGGGAGTAGGTCGGCTGCTGTTGATGAGGTTTTTAGTTTGGAGAGCATGCTTTTGATTGAAGTGGTGGAAACTGTTTTGAGGGTAAAGCTTGTATTAGTGTTATTTGTGTTGGGGGGGATAGTGAAGAAGGAACTGTCCTGTGATACTAAGGATAGAACTGAGTTCACAAAGTGGGAGTTGACTTGTGTTTCGATGGGAACTTTAGTGTCAGGGGTGGTTGGTTTGGGGGTAGCCTTTTGGGTGGATTTTAGTAGCTGGTTTACATTTTTCCAAAATGTTTGCGGGTTGTGTTGGTATTTAGTTTGTAATGTTGTGTAGTAGGATTTTTTGTCCAGCCTAATGCATTTTTGCAGTTGTGCAGTTCTTGGTACTTAGTTAGGCTTTGTGTTTCTTTGTTTTTTTGATAGTAACGCCAGGCAGTGTCTCTGGACTTGAGGATTTGTTTGGTTTCTTTACTGAGCCAGGGGTTTGTAGAGGTTATAACCTTGATTTTGCGCAATGAAGCGACAGTGTCTAGGTGTTGTAGAAATGTTTTGTTGAAATATACTACAGCCTGGTCAAGTGGGAGGGTTTTTGGAGGGATCCAGTCACAGTTACACAGTAAAGTGTTGAGGACCTCAGGAGAGATTTTTTTTGTGTTTCTAGTGGATATATAGTTAGTGGTTTTGCATATGCTTGTTCTACTACGTATAAAGTATATTATGTTATGGTCACTTAAGGTGTCTGGGAGACTGCCTGTGTGAGGGTACAATGTGGGGTTGCTAGTTAGGACCCAGTCAAGGATGGATTCCCTTTTAGATTTTTTATCACACCTAGTTGGAATTTGGACTAGTTGCTGGTAGCCATGGAGATTTATTAGATTACTTGGTGGCTCTGATATACAGGTGAACCAATCTAGGTTGAAGTCCCCCAGAATAAGGGTTTCTTGTGAGTATGTGGAAGAACACCAGGATAAGAAGTCTTCAAGGCTAGTAGGTGTATTACCAGGTGGAATATAGATCACAATTGTGGTGATGACCTTTTTAGGGTGAAGTTGAAGTTGTGAGATAAGTATGTCCCAATTATTGGGGGAGGGGTAGGAGTTTGGTAATTGATGGACAGTTACGCTGGACTTGTAGAGTAAGGCAGTTCCACCCCATTTACGAAGTGGTCTGTCTTGTCTAATGATATTGTAGCCGGTAGGGAGAACTTCTGAGTTAGCTATGTTTTTATTTAGCCAGGTTTCTGTTAAATCAACTATATCTGGGGAGTAGTGTGCTATTGTGGCCTGGAGTTCAGGTATTTTATTTTTGATACTTCTAATATTAATATTTAGCATTAAAAGATGGATGGTTTTGCTGCTGTTGTTGATTTGCCCAGGGATGAAGAAAGTGGGGGTGTTATGTTCTGACATTTGTGTTGGAGCAGCTTGTGTTGGACAGGATGGATTTGGGCCTGGGTTGGGGTGGATATCCCCACTTATGGTGAGCCTGGAGTTAAAATGGTTATACAGATGTTGGAGTTTGGTGAAGAGTGTGAGAAAGTATTGTGTTTTTTTGGAGTAGGAATGAGAGCATGTGTGTTTAGTTCTGAATTGGTCCGTTATGTAGTTCTTGAATAAGTGTGGGCAGATATTATTATAATGTGTGGTGTCTGTGTATGAGAGTGCATAATGCAGTGTTGTGCTACTAAGTTTAGGGATACTGCTAGAGTGATAACTTGTGGTGTTGTAAAGAATTATGAGAAGACAGACTAGATTTAGTTGTGTGATAGTCATGGTTATAAAGTTTATGTTGTTTCTAGGTGGGGGGTCTGAATAGGAATTATAGGGTTGCACTATATGTGGATGGGGAAGTAGTGTGGGTGATGCAAAAAATGCCTAGTGGGAATGAGAGTGATTGGGAGTATTTTGTGTGGAGCAAGTTGGTGTGGTTTAATGTGATATGACTTGAGGAGCTGTGATTGGTGGAGGTGATGTGAGGGTGAGCTGTGGGTGTAGCTATGATTACTATAAATGTAGAGGTAGTGGGGGTGGGAGGGAATAGGGGGCTGGGCAGGGGAGCGAAGAGAGCCCAAGCGTTAGCGAGGGTGAACGGAGCGGGGCAGAGCCAGAGCCAGAGCCAACCAAGGCAAGAGAAAAAAGTATTACTTTACAAATCTGAACACTTTTAAAACAAATTCTTGAGGTCTAATGGCTTACCGGCTAGCAGAATGTAATTGCTGAAGAGCACTTGTGTCCTGGTGGGAGACTCGAAATTTAAAGATGGCTCCATGCTCAGCAGGATTCTAATATAGACTTTGTATTGGGGGAGGGAGATAGCACAAGGGGTGTAAACCAGGTGGAATGCAAAGAAACCAGAGAGGCAATCAGTGGAAATCAGTGAAGGCCTCAGAGAGGGTAAGTAATAATTCAAACTACCTGTAAAGTGAAGGAGAGAAGAGACAGCAAAGTTTATTAAGGTTGGGAGTGTGTCTTTACATTGACTTGCTGATTAGTAACCAGTTTGTGCACAGATTAGAGTAGGGAGATACATTAGCAATGATAGAAATGCAAATAAACAGGTGATCTTCCAAGTGATACAAACTAAGGCAGAAAGAACTGAGAGGGCTGCTTGATGGTTAATTTAATTTAGTCACAGGCATGTGAATTAAATCTATACTGTCTATTGGACAGTTAGGATTACTGTACTATCGGGAGGGGGGACACCAAGGCTACAACAGTCAGTTTTATTAGCAAGCTGAGAACTACTAAGAAATACTGCTAATGTAATAGCTTCACTCTCATAAAACATACAAGTAGAATGCCTGGGTGGACTGACCCTGCTCTTGAGGCTCAAAATGTACATCCTTGTTTAGTTTGCAATACCGATTCCTTCTTACACTGTATAGATGGAGTGGTAGCCGCAGACTGCAGATTTGCTTGAGTGTGCTCCTGCTCTTGAGGCTCAAAATGTATATCCTTGTTTAGTTTGCAATACTGATTCCTTCTTACACTGTACAGATGGAGTGGTAGCCGCAGACTGCAGATTTGCTTGAGTGTGCTTGGCTAGCAGAATGTAATTGCTGAAGAGCACTTGTGTCCTGGTGGGTGACTAGAAATTTATCAGGCCGACCGAGGGCAACCTGCCAGCAGATTACCCAAATGTAATGACTGCAACAGTGAAACACGAAGAACATCCTCTTCCATTTAGACAAAAATTTTCCTGGCCTCCTACAGGACTGCTAGCCCGTCCTCAGTGAAAAGGTGCCTAGAAGGGATCAGAATTCTATCACCAAAAGGGTTAGCTTCAGAGATTTCAGGTGGGGATGGATCAGGGATCCCTTTTCCTGTGTGAGAAGGTCAACTTAGTGAGGTAACTTGCAGTGATTGTCCCTGGCTAAATGCAGAAGGAAGGGGAACCAATCCTGTCTTGGCCAAAAGGGAGTCACCAGCAAGATTTTTGGTTTATCATGCTGGATCTTCAGCAGGACTTTTTTGAGGTAATGGGAAGGGGGAATGCATACAGAAACATCCCCTTCCATGAGATGGAGAAGGCATCCATTGCCCTTGCTAAGGGACTGGATAGCCTGGTGCAAAACAGTGGTAGCTGTCTGTTCAGTGAGGAGGCAAACAGATCTATTTGATGTGTACCCCACCTGTGGACAATGTCCAGAAAGACATCCCTATGAGACATCCATTCATGGGATTGTGACAATGACCTGCTCAAGGTGTGTGCATGAATATTTGAGCTGAAAGAATATAAACTGCCTGCAGGGGGATTCCGTATTGGGCTGCCAGTTCCCATGTCTGGCGAGCAAGTCTGCAAAGCAAATAGGATTTGATTCCTCCCTATTTGTTCACATACCAAAGAACTGTAGTATTGTCTGTGAACAACTTCAGGGGCCTTTGTTTTAGGGCATGAAAAAAGGTTGTCAGGGAAAACATGACTGCTCTCATTTCCCTGATGTTGATGTGTTTCTGTCTGAAGGTGTGGGACCAGGTACTCTGTGCTTTTAGGCTGCCCAGATGTGAGGCATCTCTGTACACCTCCTGGACAGGGGGAAGGGGTTGCAGTGGAAGTCCTGGGTTGAGCATAACCTGGTTTAACCACCACTGAATCTCCTTCCTCAGGCAAGGGAGGAAGGGGATGACAAAGTCCAATGAATGTGAGTGTTGGGTCTATATGGACGTCAGGTACCATTACAATTTTCTCATGGGGAGTCTTACCAGGGGTAGCATGGGAATAGTGGAGGTCGTGTAACCCAGTAGCATGAGGTACTGTCTTGGATGTCAAAGCAGTGGCTTTGAGGATGGTGGTCAGGTATTGGGTCAGGGTTTCCACTTTCTAGATCGAGAGGAAAACCCTCATAACATCTGTCATTATTCTGCACCCCAGGAAAACCTGGTCCTGGGAATGACTCAGGTTGGACTTGGGAAAGTTTATGTTGAATCCCAGAGCCTGCAGAAGGGAGATGACTCTGTGGAGTTGGCTCCGCAGGGAACTGGGGCATTCTGCCTGGATCAGGAAGTTATCCAGGTATGGAACAATTGGACGCTTGGACTCTGCAGTAGGCTACCACAGGAGCCAGGCATTTGGTGAAGATCTTTGGAGCAGTAAAGTGTCTAAAGGGCAAAGCCAACAACTGAAAGTGTGAGGAACCAGCGGCAAAATGCAGAAATTTCCTGTAGCTGGGCCTTATAGGTTTGCGGAGGTAGGCATCCTTTATGTCCAAGGTGGCTAGAAATCCCCGAGTTATCAGCAAAGGAAAAAGGCTTTGAAGAGTAAGCATGCAAAAGGTGGGGACCTGCAAGAACAGGCTGAGGTAAGAGAGATCCAAGATACGTCTCCAGGGTCCATCCTTCCTGGGCAGCAGGAAATGTCTTGAAAAGAACCCCTTTCCTTTTTCCGCCAGAGGGACCAGTTGTATGGTTCCTTGAGAAAGGAGGCTGTCTATGACTGGCTGGAAAAAGTGGAGTTGGTCTTTGGGTGGCTGGGGGATCTCTCTGGGAGAAGGGGGAATGACCAAGGACATAAAATAGCCCTTTTCTATGATGGAGAGGACCCACCAGTCTTAGGTAATGCATTGCCAAAGGGGCAGACAATGAGAAAGCCTTAGGGACAGGGGAATGGAGTCTGGGGGGGGGTGTTCAGTGAAGGCAGGTAGTCACAGGCTACCTGCCCTACCCTGAAAGGGAGTTCTCTAGCCAGGAGTTTGGACAGATGTAGAAGGGGTCTGCTGTTTCCTTGGGCCTTTTTGCCTCTAGTATGGGAAGCTGGAGCAGTGTATTTTCTAATGAACTGTATCTTCGATGGATAGTTCCTGTGAAATTTGGGAACAGGGGAGATGAACAGGTGTTTAAGGTCTTTCAGCTTCTTCCCTTTCTGAAGGGCCTTAAACAGCTCAACCCGTTTAGATCCAAAAAGGGCAAAGTTGTCTAGGGGTGCATCCATCAGTTTTTCCCTAATGTCATCGGGTAAGGGCTGAGGCCTTAACCAGGAATATTGTCTCAGGACTGAAGCTGAGGCAGATGATCTTGCAGAAGCTTCTGCAGCATCATAGCTGCTATGAATAGAGTGCCTGGTGACTTGTGACGAGAGATTAATGAGGCTAGAAATTTGGGCCTTGCAAGGTGATTCTGGAAGGTCCGCTAAGAATTTGGTGACTTGGTCAAAACTGCCAAGGCATACTTGGACATGTGTGTGTTTGATAATTTACTACCATGAAGGCCAGGGTGGAGGAATTATATTTTCTTACCAAGGCGCTCTGTGGCATTACTGTCCTTGTCAGAGGAGAGGACTGAGGTAGATGGCAATAATTTAGATGGCTTGTCTGCGAAAAGAGTGTGGCAGGGTCAGCTACAGGGCATTTGATCAGAAATTTTGCCCCTTCAGGGACCTTGCAGAATCTGCCTGGCCTCCTCAGAGCGAGTAGTTGGGAGTCAGGGTTAACTGAGGCTGCATTGAAAGCCTCCAAGAAAGCTGGTAATACTGAGGGGATAGCAGAAGGAGCAGGGGTGTCTATCTGCATTATCCCATAATATCTTTTTTGTACCATAGACATTTCTGAAGAATCCAACTTGACAAATTCTCTCATTTTAGAAACTGTCTCCCCCAAGGTGAGGTCCTCTGTTTGGGAATCAGCCTCAACAGATTCGTCCTCTGGAGAAGCATATCCAAGAGGAGAAGGCATCTGGGAGACATAGGAGAGGGAATCCTCAGTTTCAGGTAGGATAACATCCTCAACCTGAGGAATGGGACTGATAGTAGGAGGGCTGGCCAATGGAGATCCAGGCACAGCAAGTCTCAGAGCCATGAGTGCATTGTATAGGCTTTGTGAGAAAGCCTGCCAATCTGGTTGGCTTTCAGAAGAGGGAGTGAGATGCTTGGTTTTGGATTTCTTTTTCAATGAAGGCCTAGGAGGTGTAGGCCTAGTGTCTGAAGAAGGCCTAGGATCAGTAGACTGAGAAGCAAAGGAAAGGCATCATGAACAGGAATGGTGGTTCTCTTACAGATGGTAGGTATCAACTTCACACAGCTTTACTTATAAATAATAGCATAAAATTGTTCTTAGACAGCAACTGGAAACTTGCCAAAGCAAATTCAATGGTAGTACTGTGCGATTGTAGCTAGAAAGACAAGTGCGAACAGCATAACCCCAAAAATGGTGAGGAGTCTTATTTTGTCATTTTTCAACAAAAAGCTATGAAACAACAAAATGTTGACTCACTGCATCTGAAATACTCAGTTTCCACTAAATGCTAAACAAAATGATAAAAGTTGCAATGTTTATGTAAAAATACATTACCCGTTTTGTAGATGGAATTCTAAGGGTGTCTTCTTCCACCTGAAATCCACAAATAGAACCGACTTCTATGACAAAGTCCAGATATTCTCTGTATTGTGTATTCCTACTTTGTTTCCGACAATATTTTCCATATAAATCAAAGAAGCAACAAGGCAAGACAAAATAACGACAAAAGTATGATGACCTGTAAGACAAGCATTTGTGCATTGCAGCTTTTGTTTAAAACAATCATTTCTTAACAGTAGAAAGTACAGTTGTGTACACTTACCATAAATGCAGATGTTCGAGTGTATTCACTACTGCAGTCATTACATTTGGGTAATCTGCTGGCAGGTTGCCCTCAGTCGGCCTGAATTCCAAAGTCTTGGGTCCTGTGTCGGTTGCTGTCTTCTCTTCCATGACTTCAGGTCGTCAGGGGTATAAAACATGCAGCCGATGCCATTTTCTTTAGTTTTTCTTGCCCCCGATATCAGGTGCCCCCAAAAAGGTAGCAAATATATATATATATATATCTATATACATGCATCAATATAAACTTTACCTTCATCTACAAGCAAATACACCACATAGGTTGTAGAAGATAGAGAAAGAAAGATAAACGTCAGAATGACAAGGGGAGGGTAACCTGGACTGTAACAGTGAATACACTTGAACATCTACATTTATGGTAAGTGTACACAACTGTACTATGTTCTTCGTGTTTCACTGTTGCAGTCATTACAAATCTGGGTAGAATCCCAAAGCTATAGTTGGGAGGCTGGAGCTAAACAGCATTAGGTGCGGCTATAAGGCCCTGCAGTACTGCAGTGGCAAAGCCTGCCTTGGACTTAGAGTAGAGAGGCAAATGGTAATGCTTTGTAAAAGTGTGAACAGAACTCCAAGTAGCAGCCTCTAGAATGTCTTTGGTTGGTACTCCTCTGAGAAAGGCTGCTGAAGTAGCTGCAGCTCTGGTGGAATGAGACCTAATGCCCTTGAGCACAGGTTTACCATGGTGTAAGTAGCAGAAACGGCTGCAGTGGCTTATCCACTTTGAAATCGTCTGCTTTGAAATAGCCTTTCCTTCTGATCCTGCAGCATATGACACCAGTAACTGCTCAGTTTTTCTTAGAGCTTTTGTCCTGCTCAAGTAGAGTCTTAGCTGTTTGTGTACGTCCAAGGAATGCAGAATTCTCTCTCCCTTGTTCAGCGGCTTTGGATAAAAATTTGGCAGATGAATTTTTTAGTTAAGAGCCACAATGGAAGCCACCTTAGGCATAAAAGTAGGATTTGTCCTCAGAGACACCCTATCTAGGTAAAATATGATAAAAGGCTCTACAGCCATGAGGGCCTGTAGCTCTGAAACTCTTCTTGCTGAAGTAATTGCTAGTAGCAGAGCTGTTTTCCATGATAAGAACTTTAGATCAGCGGTAGCAGCTGGTTCAAATGGAGGCAGGGTGAGCTTTTCCAACACATAATTGAGGTCCCATGCAGGTAATGGTGATCTTCTAGGAGACCGTAAATTTTTGGCTCCTCTAAGATACTGCTTTAGAGTAAAGGATAAGAAAAGAGTGGTGGCTCTGGATTGTAATGAGCTGAAATGGCAGAGGCATAGATTTTGATTTGGTCAAGCATCTCAGTTAAGTATTGTAAAATCTGAGGAATATGTAGTTCTGCTGTATCAGTTCATTGTGTTTGATTCCAAGCACAGAATTTTTCCATTTGTCAGCATAAGATTTTCTAGTACTAGGCCTTCTGGCTAACAAAATGACATCCATCACAGCTTTACTGAGAGGTGTTGTTTGTACGACTACATGATTAGCCATGCTGCCAGGTTCAGAGTCTGTAGTTGATTGTGCAGGATCTGATTATTTTGCTGGGACAGTAGTTGTGGTCTTTGAGGCAAGGTCCAAGCTGGGTATTGAGCCAAGTTCCTTAGGATTGGGTACGAGTATTGGCGGGGTCAGTCCGGGGCAATTATCATCATCTTTGGCTTCTCTTGTCTGACTTTTAGGAGGACCTTGGGTAGAAAACGCAGAGGAGGAAAGGGTAAACTGATAGGTTTTTCCAACTGAATGATAGGGCGTCCACTTTCCATGCTTGTCTGTGATAAGTTCTTGTGCAGAATCTTTTCAATTGATAATTTTGAGGAGAGGCAAATAGATCTATTTCTAGGCTCCCCCATTTCTCTGTTATCATGCTGAAGACTTGCGGATTTAGTTTCCACTCATGAGGATCCATAAGGTTTCTGCTTAAATCGTCTGCCAGAGTGTTTTGTTTTCCTGGTAGGAATTGAGCTTGAAGATGTATTTGGTAGGTCAAAGCTGTGCCCCACAGTGCCATGGCTAATCTGCAAAGGGGGTATGAGTGTGTGCCCCCTTGCTTGCTTATATACCACATGACTGTGGTATTGCCCATCTTTATCAGTAGTTGTCCTGGATGAAGTAAGTCCTTGAAGGCTGTTAGGGCATTTTGAACAGCTAGCATCTCTGTCTGGTTGATATGTAGATGCATTTGTTTGGGTGTCCATAAGCTCTGAATGCATTTTCCTGCCATGTGGGCCCCCCAGGCATAATCCGATGAGTCTGTTGTTAAGGTTTGGCTGGCAGGGGGTAGAGTGAAGGGCAGTCCCATGTTTTGGTGACATGCATTTGCCCACCATAGAAACTCCTGTTGCAGGCAGGGAATGAGAGGAATCATTGTTTCCAGACTGTGTGAATGTTGACTCCATAAACTTTTTAGGTAACATTGAAGTTTCCTCATATGCAGTCTTGCATATGGAATTAGTAGGATGCAGGATGCCATGAAGCCCAGAGCCTGCAGAATTTGCCTTGCAGAAGACTGGGTTTTTGTTGCCATCAGTTTGAAGTAAGCAGTCAGTTGCCTTTGCTAGTCTGGCATGAGATAAGCCATCTGGGCAGTTGTATTCAAGCTTGCACCCAGGAATGTTATCTTTTGAGAGGGTACTAGTTGTAATTTATTTTCGTTTATTATGTACCCTAGGCATGTTAGAAGCCTTTTCACAAACACCAGGTGTCGAAGAAGAGTGTCCTTGTTCTCTGCTTGAATGAGACAGTCATCCAAGTAAGGATATATCTGAATACTTCTTTGTCTGCACAATGCAATTACTGGTACCAGGCACTTTGTAAAGACCCTGGGTACAGGAGATAAGCCAAAGGGCAGTGCAGAGAATTGGTAATGCATTAAGCCAGCCTTGAATCTGAGGTATCTTCTGTACGAATGTCTTAATAGGACATGCAGGTATGCCTCTTTTAGGTCGAAAGTCACCAGCCAAGCATTCTTGCCCAGCATGGGCAGAAGCTGCTACAAAGTCATCATTTTGAATTTTGGAATGTCCAGGTATGTGTTCAAAATCGATAAATCCAGTATTGGCCGCCAGGCCTTGTCCTTTCTGGGTACCAAGAACAGACTTGAGTAAAAACATTGTCCTTTTTCCTGTTCTCGTACTGTCTGAATGGCCCCCATATCCACGAGGGATGTAACCTGCTTCTGTGCCTCTACCCATTGATTTTTTGGCAGATCTGGCCAACCATTTGCCACTGGCAAAGTGTGGAAATGGAATCTGTATCCCTGTGATACAATGTTTAGTACCCACTTGTCCTGGGTGATTAACTTCCAATTTTGAGCAAAAAGTGCTAATTTTCCCCCTATGGGTGCTGCCAAGAGATAAATGCTTGGTGTAGGCAGAGGGAAGTCATTGGGATTGCTTTCTGTTGGTTTGCACTTTATCTCCTCCAGATTTGGAGGTGGAGGCGCCCCATTGCTTTGACCTGTAGGAATCTTGTGCCTGGCATCTGGAACCCTTAGGGCATCTAGATTTGCCCCTTTGAGCTCTTTCTGACACCAGAAAGGACCAATTTTTTGTAGGCCAGTGTCTACTGAATCTTGGTGGCTGCACTTGTAAGAAATCTTTTAACAGTTTGCAGACTTAACTTTGTCTTCCATTTTCTTTAAAACCTCTTCTGCCTTAATACCAAACAGAGAATCATGCTGTAAAGGTGTATCTAGCAGTTTAGCTTTAACATGATCAGGCAAATTTTGCTCCTTTAACCAGGCATGCCTCCTAATCACAGATCCAGTAACTGCGACCCTGCAGGAGGCCTCTAAGGAATCAAAACCACATTGCAAAGTATGCTTTCCAACTTGTTCAGCTGCATGCAATAATTCCTGTAATTCTTTATTTTCTGCACATTCTGAAATCAACATCATTTTCTGTTTCAGCAATCCCATAACATGTTGTTGGTACTTGAGCATATGAAATTGACAGTTTAAGGCCCTGATTGCCAAGGCTGCTGAAGTATAAAGCTTTTTTCCCCATCTGTCTAATGCCCTTGAATCTCTGTCAGAGGGGGTAGGATTCTTTGCTGTTGAGGCCTTAACCCCCTTTGGACCATGTGAAATAGTTTCAAGATCAGCAGCAGGGTTTCTAAATAAAAATTTATGTGAGTCAGGGACCCTGTAATATCTGTCAGGCTTACTGAGAGACGGAGGTAAGGAGTCAGGGTTCAAGCTTGACTCTGAAAACACATCATCCACAATGTCTAAAACAGGGGGACTGGCTAAATGCTTGTGCTGAGGGAGAAGAAGGAATTCCCTGAGCCTTTTTTTTGATTCTGAGAAGTCTTGACTCTCTCACTGAAAATGCTCCCTCAAAGCATGCAAGGTTTCTCCAAAAGAATAATCTTCAGGAGGAGATGCAGATGGAATAGACTCCTCGGCATCAGAATCTTCATAGGGAAGTACAGATAATTCCTGATCAGAAGAAATAGAAATCTGATCTGAAGATTCATAATCAGTGTCTTGCCTAGGCCTCTTATCTGGAGGGGGATGGGTACCCCTGATCAAGGTAATAAGTTCTTCAGCCATTTTGATCATCTGTTTTATTAGGCATGTGGCTCATGTGTCAGTTTTTTTAGCTTTAGAAGTTGCTTTTGTCTTTGATTTTGTCGTTGATTTTGCAGCTTTCGTCGGTTTGATATACAAATGTTGAGGTCTGAATACACCCTCAGAAGCCGGTGCCTGCTCAGTGGTTCCGGACCCATCCGAGAGAGATACATCCGTCGGTCCAATACCTTGAGTATCTTGTGCCTTGCTGGACTCCACATGGGTGTCGGTAGAGGCCTGCGACTCAAAGGTAGCGGGTATCAGGGGCTGTGAAAGTGCCTCACTGAGTACCGGCGAACCGGCGACTGGCTTAGGAGAAGCTTCATCGTCGGTTTTGGATCTCGATTGCCTTTCTCTGTCCTTTTCCTTGCATTTTTTATATACTCAGGTAGTCGGATTGCTATCAGATGACATTTCTGGGCAGTTAAATCTGTTTCCAAAATAATATGATGCAAAAAATATACCAACGCTTAATAGTACGTTGGTTAAATCTAGCACAAAACCGACAGCCAGGCACATTGTGATCAGGGCCTAGGCAAGGAATACAGTATAAATGGAAATCCTTATGAGGTATTTGTTTCCCACAAGTAATACTATTATTAACTTTTTCTGACATCGGTAAAAAGCAAAAAAAAAGTTTCCCCAATGGGGTACTTGGCTTTAGTGAAGACTTCGGTTCTAAAACTCAAACTCGAATATTACAGTAGTCGGCCGGCCGGCACTTGTGAAATGCTTCTGCTTTGGGCACCCCGCGGCAAGAAAGACTAAAGAAAATGGCATTGGCTGCATGTTTTATACCCCTGACGACCTGACGTCATGGAAGAGAAGACAACAACCGATGTAGGACCCAAGACTTTGAAATTCAGGCCGACTGAGGGCAACCTGCCAGCAGATTACCCAAATATGACTGCAGCAGTGAAACACAAAGAACATCTGATCAATGCGACCCACAAAACGTCATAAAAAAAATATATATATATATATATATATATATATATATATCCAAGCTCTTCTAATACCCTAGACATTTTCTCACAGGATTAGTATCAAATTTATCCATGTCTGTGCAGTCTTCCTATATGGGACTATCCACAGTATGTGGTCCCAACCACAGTTAAACTTGTTGATGGTTTTAAAGAACTACACAGGACTTGACAATTCCAGAAGCACTGAATAGAGAATATAGTAATCCTAGTAATCCAATTTTTTAATTAAGTTGCTGACACTGCTACAGCAAGAAGAGAGACTGGTGCAGCAGTGCGGTGCCAGGGTAGCCTATCTGGCTAAACATACATTCCTACAGTAAACAAGGGCCACATAAATCACCTAGTTTGCTCATTCCGCAGTATTCTCTATCCTTCTTAATTCTGTTTTGAAAAATATACCCAACATGAGGTACTTAAACAGTTCCAGAATAAGCTTCAGCTTTCATTCTACATGAGTGAACACATTAAGTAGGATATATCTACACGTGCACAATCTATCATGCATTAACTTTCTATGCAAAACACTGAAACTTTTATGTTAGATGTTTTTTAATTAGCTGGAATTGTATATTCACTTCAGGCACATTTCTGCTGCCATCCATGTCTAATAAGTAAACTACAGATGCCAAAATGCTCAAGTCTTCATATGTTTTGTCATCTCCATTTGACTGACGTGTCTGAGATAGACATCCACCAGGTAAGGGGATATGCCCTTTCCTTGGATATTTTGTGACCTCGGACTTAGTTTATATGATAAGACAGCACAGTGGTGCAGCGGTTGAGTTGTCACCTCACAGCAAGAGATTCACCTGTTCAATTCTTGGCTGGGGTGCCTTTTGTGTGGAGTCTGCATGTCCTCCCTGCATTCATATGGGTCACCTGTGGGTGCTCCAGTTTCCTCCCACACTACAAAGATATGTGTCTGGAGTGTTTCTCCCCAGGCCTTGGCTGAAAATTGGGCTTCATTCTAAGTCAGACTTTCCCAATAAATATTGACAAAGATGATGACAGGAATACCAGCAATACTGAGCAACACTTTCAAGCCTTACATGTGGGACTGTTTTTGTTTTTATTACAGGTGTATGATTAGGATGACAAGGACCATTTTTCTACCATAAGCTTGTTACAGAAAATAAACAATTACATAACAGAACATCATACAAAGTAGCAGGCAGGCTTAACAACAACAACAAAAAGTTATACACACACACACATACATGTATATATACGATAGTCTCATGAAATATGAAATGCAAAAAAAAGCAATCATTTTAGAATGAATCTAAGATGACTGTAACGCTAGAAAAGTAATTTACAAGGCATAGTGCAATGAACGTGATACATTCTATGTGGCAAGACTGTAAAAAAACTCAAGCGTAGGATTTCATGTCATCTGTCAGAAATCCACTCTGGATGTAAAACTAATGCACTAACAAAACACCTTTCTCTTCATAAAAGACACACAGGTTTTAATTTCCAGATCCTGGATCGCATAGACATGGGTGATCTTGAAAGAGACATCCCGAATATTCTGGAGAAACATGAACTCATGTGGCAATTAAAGCTGAACTCTTTTAGGAAACCTGGACTAAACTACTACTGTTCAATTAAAAGTGCACTGGAACTTAGAAAACTGCTACATTGTTTACAACTAATTTTATTTTATTTTATTCTACCAGTTGGTTTTAAAATACCATTTTAAATCAGTTGTAATTTAAGTGTATATTTTCTTTCCATCATCATACATGTTTTCTTTATATGTATTTCTTTTTCTGGTTCTCTTTTTTCCACTTTATTCAAAATGATATGTAATAACAATGCTAACTAATTATACAATTATATATATTTTTATAGATAGTTCTTGTACACAGACCTGAAGAAGTCTAGAAGGACGAAAGCGATCTTTGTTAACAATAGGTTATGAAAACAGAATATGATTTTTACAATTGATTTTTTACATGCAGAGTGTGTGTGTGTGTGTATATATATATATATATATATATATATATATATATATATATATTTTTTTTTTTTGATTGCCAAATGGACTAAGGTTGATATATTTCCAGCCATGTAGTATATTGTCTTAGATAATATCACAGACTTAATAATCTACTTAATAATCTGGTTAAATAAGAGGTACCACGTCATTATAAATTTTATTTAAAGTACATTATGACAGCTACTAAGCAGGGCAGGACCAGCTCGAATGTCACACTGATGGGGGAAGGGATGCGAGTTTAACATGCGTACCAATAACACTTTGTTTTACAGCACAATAAACCACTCCCTTGCCTGATAAAAAGTATATATATTTAGAAAACTTGCGAGGAAACTATTACTCTATTTTTGTTTTACTTGGATTGCTTGTCTGTGTACTTAATAAAGGATTTTCGACTGGAAACAGACTGCCTGCCTTACTTGGATTACTTTCGAATTCTTAGTAATTCTGTGCAACTATATATTTTTTATTTATTTATTTTTTTGACTTAAGGCGAGTTTAAGTTCGTTACTTCTACTACTATTGTCTGATCTGATTAATATACAGTGATTAACTTGAGATATATGGACTGAAAATCTTCCACACAGAGAAGTTTCTTACACTGTTTTAATCTAAAATGATTACAAACAACAAATAAAACTATTTTTATTTTGCAGGGATGAAGCCCCACCTGTCACTTCCCACACCCCCTGCTAAATATATTTAAACCAACTCTGAGATCAGACAGTAGTATGTTAAGGGCAAATTCCCTGACCCTGCTGCAATCTGATCTTGCACAAAAAGCAGCCAGCTAAAACTAAGGAGAGCGTTTGCTCTAATTTACAACATTAGAAAGCATTCAGCGGTAGCATTGTTGCCTCACAGCAAGAGGTTCTCCCATTCGATTCTCGGCTGGAGTGCGGGGAGTGCCTTCTGTGTGGAGTCTGCATGTCCTCCCCGCGGTTGGGTGGGCGTTCGATAGACAGGCGTAAATGGGTGTGCCTTTGTTGAAGGTTGGACGTCGAGCTGGCACCTTGGCGTTTGTGAAAATCTACTGCCAATCATTAGAGACCCCTAACCAGGAAAAGCCGAAAGACAACAACAGAAAGCATTCATTCATATAAGCATTCACTCTTCTGGCCTACAACCATATTAGTGTATACAGTGTTAGCCTTTTTGAGCAAAATGCTCAAAAGTCTTCATCTGTTTTATCATCTCCATTTGACTGCCGTGTATGAGATAGAAATCAACCATTTAATGGGATATGTCATTCCTTGGGTATTGTGCGATCCTGGATTTAGTTTATATAATAAGCATGGGGAATGGGTGACGCAACTCCCCACATGGTGGTTTGCTCTGAGGAACATGTGTGGTAGGTGGCAATGTTCCATTTTTCAATGTTTGTACATTAACCTTATGGATGTCATATTTTCTCCCTTTAATAGTACATCGACACACACACACACACACACACACACACACACACACACACACACACACACACAAACACACACACAACCAATCTAGAACTCTCCTGATTTTAGACATTTTAGACAGCATTTTGTTGATATAAGCTGTTTGAGTGCACCGTTGAGTGCACTGAAAAGTTCTGTGTTTATTACTCTCATAAATAGTCTGAAGCAGAAAGATTACTCTATCAGTTATCTATAGCCATTCAGCTTCTTTGTAAGATTGTGGTCCTTCCTCTTGTGTGCCCACGTTATAAATCTACACTGCTCAGCACCACTTCCATGGGTCCTGACAATATCACTAGGTCCCTCTTAGTAAAGCTATTTCATCAACTCCTCAGCCTGACCTCTCCACTGGTTATGCCCCCGAGGAGTAGAAAACAGCCGTTGTGGTGCCACTATATAAAGGTGGTCTTCTCTACATATCTAAGGAATTACAGGTATATTAATTTCACCAGTATTATTTGCAAGGATATGGAATATACTGCAGTTGAACTAATGAACAATGATACAGGTAACCTTATATCCCAGGATACACACCACTTTGGTTTTGTAAAAGGCGTATCGTGCCTGCTCAACCTGGTTTATTTCTTTGATAGGGTTACTTAGGCCATGGATAAGAGGCACACAGTTCACACTGCTTATCTGGACCTTCCTTAGGTCTCTGATACTATTTCCCATGCTGGGATTATTGAGAAAGTACAGTTGTGTACACTTACCATAAATGTAGATGTTTGAGTGTATTCACTGCTGCAGTCATTACATTTGGGTTATCCCTGCCTAGATAGCCCTCAGTCGGCCGGAATACCAGAGACTTCGGTTTTGGGCGTCGATTGTAAAAGCTGGCTACCTGATGTCAGGACGACTTCAAAGAATGACGACTTGGTGAGAGAGTTTAGTTTTATTACCTCTCTATTTACGAATAGGGGGTATAATCAGGCAACTCTTATCAATATTTCCAACGAAATTTGGTCCAAAAGGGAGAGCAAATATGGGCCCCTATTAAATTTGCAAACAGTTGATCTTTGTAGCCCCGATAAAAGGGATTTAGACAAAGAGATGAATATTAATTTGATCTATTCATTGGAAATGAGCTCTGACAATTTTGACATCCAAAATATTATTTATCAAAATTGGAATATTATAAAAGGAAATTCCGAAATTTTTCGTATTCTAGGACAAAAACCTAAGTTTGTTCAGAAGAACAGCTTTAACTTGAAAAGGATTCTGGAATGTAAGCAGAAGGGAATAGTTTACTTAGAATCTCAAAAGAAAGGAATGTACAAATGTAATCAGTGCAAATTTTGTAGATTTATCTCTACAGGTCCTTATGTTTCTGTGTGTACTCATAAGAGAACTTTGACAGTTCCTGGTTATGTTAACTGTACTACGAGTGGGGTTATTTACATCGCACTATGTTCCTCATGTGAGGCATTCTATATTGGGATGACCACTAGGGAGCTTAAAACCCATATCATTGAACATATATATGCTATTAAGTCCAGAGATGATAGGAATGCTCTTTACAAGCATTCCTTGATGTGTCCCTCCTTCAATAAATTTTTGTTCTCTATTTTGGAAGTAGGATGTAAAGATGGGAGAGAGGGGGATTTTAAAAATTACCTTTTACAAAGGGAAGCCTCTTGGCAAATTAAATTGAAATCAGACACTGCTCCTGGTCTCAACGAGACAGTTAATGTTAAGTGTTTTTTAAAACAACGTAAATTAAACATCAAAAAAGATGAAGGGGCTATTTTTACTCATTTTTCTTTTAAACAGTAACTGAATATAGTTGACGTTTGTTTTATATTAAGTAAGGTTGTTTAAATTGATTTGATTTTATGTAATTGGTCACCTGACTTTTGAAATTACTATTTAAGAAGGAAGTTGATTGTGTTGTATTCATTCTGAAGAAGTTTTGGTACGAAAGCGGATAATTAAAAGTGTATACGCTATTATTGCAGTGTCGTTTGTTTCAGCGTGGATTGTAATTTTGTGGCCACTTGTTTGAAGTAGGTTGTCAAATGAATTTGTTTCTCTGGCATGATGTAAGCCATCTGGGAAGTTGTATTCAAGCTTGTTCCCAGGAATATAATTTGCTGACAGGGTACCAGGTGTGATTTCTTTTCATTTATGGTGTATCCCAGACAAGTTAGAACCCTTTTTACAAAGGCCACATGATTCAAAAGTATGTCCTGGCTTTCTGGCTGAATTAGACAATCGTCCAGGTATGGGTATATCTGAATATTTATTTGCCTGCAAAATGCAATAACTGGAGCTAGGCACTTTGTGAATACCCTGGGTGCAGTAGATATGCCAAAGGGCAGTGCAGAGAACTGACAGTGTGTGTAGCCTGCATTGAAGCATAGGTATCTTCTGCAAGATTCCCTGACTGGGATGTGCAGGTATACTTCTTTTAAATCTAGTGTAGCCAGCCAGGCATCTTTGCCTAGCATAGAAAGTAAATGGTGAAGAGTCAGCATCTTAAATTTTGGAATCTCCGAAAAGGTGTTTAGAGTAGACAGGTCCAGGATAGGATGCCATAAAGTGTCTTTTCTGGGTACCAGGAAAAGTCTCGAGTAGAAACCTTGTCCCTTTTCCTCTTCTGGTACCAGTTGAATAGCCCCCATGCTTAAGAGAGAAAGTTCTTGTTTTTGGGCTTCTGCCCACTGATTTGAGGGTAGGTCTGGCCACCCACTTGGTGTTGGCAACATGTGGAAGTGAAACGTGTATCCCTGGGACACTATATTTAAAACCCATTTGTCCTGGGTAATGAGTTCCCAATTCGTTGCATGAAGAGCAATCTTTCCCCCCCAAAGGGGCAGTCAGTTGATAAGTGCTTGGAAATTTTAAAAAGGAAGTCACTGAGACAGTTTACCATAGGGGGGAGTCTTATTATTCCAAGATTTGGAAGTGGAGGTCCCCCACTGCTTAGTTCTGCGAGTCCCCTGTGACTGAAACCTGGGTTTTTTTGCTGTGTCTGGGTTTGGCTTGAGAAGACCTGGAAGGGGCTGGAAAGGGCCAATTCTTAGAGGGCCAGTGCCTACTAAATCTAGGAGGCTGAACTTGTAAAAAATCTTTTAACAGTTTGCATAGATTTAGCTTTATCTTCCATTTTTAAGAACTTCCTCAGCCTTGTTGCCAAACAGGCGGTCCTGATTTAAAGGAGCATCCAACAATTTAGCTTTAACATGATCAAGCAAAGATTGCTCCTTAAGCCAAGCATGCCTTCTGAGCACAGACCCAGTAACAGCAGCCCTGCAAGAGGCCTCTAATGAATCAAAACCACACTGCAAAGTATGTTTTCCAACTTGTTCAGCAGAATGCATTAAATCCTGTAATTCTTTATTTTCCACACAGTCAGGAATAAACATAATTTTCTGTTTAAGCAGTCCAATAACATGTTGCTGATACTTTAACATATGAACCTGGCAGTTTAAAGCCTAATGGCCAAGGTTGCAGAAGTGCAAACCTTCTTACTCCCCATCTACCCAGCACCCTGGAGTCTATATCAGAAGGGGTAGGATTTTTAGCAGTAGAAGCCTTAATGCCCTTGGGCCCCTGTGAAATAGTCTCTGGATCTGCAATATGATTTTTGAAAAGGAACTTGTGAAACTCAGGGACCCTGTAGTATCTGTCAGGTTTTCTGGAGCAGGAGGCAGGGAATCAGGGGCCAAACTAGATTCCGAAAAAGCATTATCAACAATGTCTAGTACAGGAGGAATAGCTAAAGGCCTATGCTGAGGTAGGAGAAGGAAATCCCTAAGCCTCTTTTTTGAATCAGAAAAATCCTGGCTTTCCCAGTGGAAATGCTTCCTTAGAGTATGTAAGGTTTCCCCAAAAGAAAAATCCTCAGGAGGGGAAGCAGAGGGAATAGAGTCCTCTGCATCAGAATCTTCATAAGTAGATAAGGGCAAATCCAGATCATCAGAAGAATCAGAAAAAACAGAATCCTGATCAGAAGATTCATAATCAACTTCAGTCCTAGGCCTCTTAGAAGGGGGGGGGGGGTTGGCTACCCCTGATTAGAGTTATTAGATCTTCAGCCATTCTTATCATTTGTTTTTTAGGCATAGAGGCCAGAGCATCAGTTTTTTAGACATGGATCGAGATTTAGGCCTAAGTAAAGAAGGAGACGTCGGTTTAATATGCAAGTCTGTAGGCCTAAATACACCCTCAGAAGCTGGTGCCTGCACAGCGGCTCTGGACCCATCCAAGGTAGAGACATCCAGGGGTTCCACAGTTGAAGCATATCACGGCATACCGGACTCGAAATGAGTCTCAGTAGAGGCCTGCGAATCAGAAGTAGCGGGTATCAGGGCTGCGAAAGTGCCTCACTGAGTACCGGTGAACTGGCGACTGGCTTAGGAGAAGCGTCATCGGCAGTTTTGAATGTCGGCGGACTGCCTCTGTCTTTATCTTTGCTTTTTTTTTGAATCCCAGTAGTCAGATGGCTAACCGACAACATTTCTGGATAATTAAACCGAGAACGGATAGTGCGCTGATTAAATAAAGCACAAAACTGACAGCAAGGTACATCGTAGTCATTGCCTAGGCAAGGAATACAGTACAAATGAAAATCTTTATGAGGTATTTCCTTTCCACAAGTAATGCAATTATTAACTTTTACTGACATCGGTAAGGAGCAAGAAAAAGTTTCCGCAATGGGGTACTTAGCTTTAGCTGAAGACTTTGGTTCTGAAACTCGAAAATGAAAATTTCAGGAGTCGGCCGACTGGCACTTGCGAACTGCTTCTACTTTGGGCACTGCACGGCAAGAAAGACTGATGTAATGGCGTCAGCTGCATGTTTTATACTCCTGACGACCTGACGTCATGGAAGAAGGAATAGCAACTGATGCAGGACCCAAGACTTTGTTAATCAGACCATCTGAGGGCTACCTGCAAGCAGATAACCCAAATGTAATGACTGCAACAGTGAAACACGAAGAACATCTTCCAGGACCTGTGGACTGAGAGAGGCAGGCTGCTGGAAGGTCAGGGAATATGCCATGCCACCAAATTGAGAGTCTGCAGCTGTGGATGTAGGAATTTTCCCTCCTCCTGAAAGTTGCCAAGGAGGGTACTGGGACAGGTTGCGAAGTATGGGATACCAATGCTGCCTGGGCCAGTCTGGTGCTATGATGATGGCTCTTGGCTTTTTCTCCCTGATCTTGATCAGTACTCTTAGCAATAAAGGCAGGGGAGGGAAGCCATACACTGTGAGCTGGGACCAGGGGAAGGATAGGGCATCCACTCTCCAAGCCATGCTGTGATGCTCTCTTGTGCAGAATTTGCTGAGGAGATGGTTTGTGGGTGAAGCAAACAGGTCGACCTGTGGAGTTTCCCACTCTTCTACTATTTGAGAGAAGGTATTTCTGTCTAGTTGCCACTCGTGGAGGTCCAGTACCTGTCTGCTTAACTGGTCTGCCAAGGTGTTGAGTGAGCCAGGGAGGTACTGAACAAGGAGTTGCAGGCCCATGGAGGCTGCTGTTAACCACAGATTCATGGTCAACCTGCACAGGGGCTAAGAATGTGTCCCCCCCCCCCTGTTTGTTGATGTACCACATCACTGTGGTGTTGTCTGTCTTGATGAGAAGGGTTCCTGGGTGAAGGGCATGCTTGAAAGCTGACAATGCTAACTGCACTGCCATCATCTCCTTTAGGTTGATGTGCAGTGAAAGTTGCTTGGGATTCCATTCCCCCTGTACGCATCTGTCGCCCAGGTGAGCTCCCCATGCATAATCTGAAGCATCTGTGGTGAGGGTCTGATCTGCTGCTGGTGGACGGAAGGGCAGTCCCTCGTTCTGGGAGCAGGCTGTGGCCCACCATAGGAACTCTGTCTTGATTCAGGGAATGACTGGCAACAGTTTTTCTAGATCCTGAGTGTGTTGACACCAAAGGCTTTTTAAGTACTACTGAAATTTCCTCATATGCAGTCTGGCATATGGAATGAGTAGGATGCAGGAGGCCATGTACCCCAGGGCTTGCAGGATTTTCGTTGTAGTGAGCAGGGGTTTGGTGGCCAGTAGTCTGAAATATGCTTTTGTTTTTCTAGTGTGAGGAAAGCCATCTGGGAGGCTGTGTCCAGGTTCGCACCTAGGAAAATGATCCTCTTGGTGGGTACTAGTTTTGACTTCTTTTCGTTGAGAGTGTACCCTAAAGAAATTAAGAGTCCTTTTACAAAGGACAGATCTTTTAAAAGCTTTTCTTGAGTGCCTGCCTGAATAAGGCAGTCCTCTAGATATGGGTAAAGTTGAATATTTCTCTGCCTGCAGTAAGCAATGGCTGGAGCCAGGCATTTTGTGAATACTCTGGAAGCAGTAGATAAGCCAAAGGAAGAGAGGAGAACTGAAAGTGCTGTGAGCCTGCCCTGAAGCTCAGATACTTTCTGCAGGTTTCCCTGATGGGTATGTGAAGGTATGCTTCTTTGAGATCGAGGGTGACGAGCCAAGCGTCCTTGGACAGCATGGGCAGCAACTGTTGGAGGTTAAGCAGTTTGAATTTTGGAATCACCAAAAACGTGTTGAGGATAGATAAGTCCAGAATGGGAACTAAAAACAGTCTGAGTAAATCCTTGGCCCATTTGCTCTGGGGGGACCCTCTCTACTGCTGTCATGGACACCAGGGCATGTATCTGCTGCAAAGCCTCTGCCCATTGGTGTGGTGGTAGGTCTAGTTTTCCCTGAGGTGAGGGAAGATTGTGGAAGGAGAATTTGCACTCCTGAGAAACAATCTTTAGGACCCACTGGTCACTTGTGATGGTGGTCCAGGTCTTTACAAAGGAGGAAAGCCTTCCTCCAAGGGGTTGTGTTGGGAAGGCTGAGGATGCTTCTGAGTCATTGAGAGTTTTTGCCAAAGGAGGCACACTTAGTACTCCCCTGTTTGTGCGAGCTGGAAATCCACTGTTTAGATTTCTGAGTGGTTTGGGCCTGAGGCCTGGTAAGCCTATATCCTTGAGACCTGGACTGTCCCTGTTTAGTAGGTGCAGGAAAAGTCCAGTGTTTGGAAGGAAAATACCTGCTGAACCTAGGGGGCTGCACTTGTAAAAAGTCTTTAACAGTTTGCATTGATTTAACTTTTTCTTCCATCCTTTTAAGCACCTCTTTTGCTTTGTTGCCAGACAAATGGTCTTTGTGCAAGGGTGCATCAAGTAGTTTAGATTTTACATGATCTGGCAGTGGCTGTTCCCTGAGCCAAGCATGTTGCCTAATGACAGACCCTGTGGCTGTAACCCTGCAGGAAGCCTCTAAGGCATCAAAACCACAGTGCAAGGAATGCTTTGTCACTTGACAGGCGGAGTGCATTAATTCCTGTAATTTCTTAGCTACTGACAAGGAAGGGAAGGTAGCAATAGTACAGTTGTGTACACTTACCATAAATGTAGATGTTCGAGTGTATTCACTGTTGCAGTCCTGACAAATGGGTTATCCGGCTCCCGGGAGCCCTCAGCCGGCCCAAATACCAAGGAATTTAGTTAATGTCGTCGGCTGCCGTCGGTTGTAAACCTGACGTCTGGTATAAAGGGAGGCAGCCAACACCATTTTCCTCAGTTTTTCTTGCCTTAACTGTCAGGAGCCCCCAGATGAAGGCTAAACCAGGAAAACATCCTGGAGAGATAATAATCAGAAATAAAACAACATAGTCTGTGCCTTAGGAAAAAAGGGGGAATGGATGGTGGGAAAGTAGGACTGCAACAGTGAATACACTCGAACATCTACATTTACAGTAAGTGTACACAACTGTACTATGTTCATCGTGTTTCACTGTTGCAGTCCTGACAAATGGGTTGATTCCCAAAGTCCAGTGAGAACAAAAAAGGGAGGAGAAAGATTCAGAGATTAAGGGTTGGTGAGAATCCTTGCAAAACTGCAGAAGCAAAACCAGCCCTGGACCTGGAGAACAAAGGTAGATTGTAATGCTTTGTGAAAGTATGAACAGAAGACCAAGTAGCTGCTTCTAAAATGTCCTTAGTAGGCACATGTCTCAGGAAAGCTATAGAGATAGAGACTGCTCTAGTAGAATGTGTCCTAATGCTTTGAGGGGGGGCCTTTCTATGCTGCAAGTAGCACAAGTGGATACAATGAGCAATCCATTTGGAAATGGTTTGTTTATTAATAGCCTTACCCTGGGCTCCAGGAGCAAAACCGACCAACAACTGATCAGACGTCCGAAATGGCTTAGTCCTGTCCAAGTAAAAATGTAATTGTCTATGTACGTCAAGTGAATGTAGAATCCTTTCCCCTCTATTCTGGGGATTTGGGAAGAAGGCACGCAAGTGGATAGATTGGTTAAGAGTCAAGCTACAGACCACCTTAGGCATGAAGGAAAGATTAGTTCTAAGAGAAACCTGGTCTGCATGAAAAATAAGAAAAGGTTCCACTGCCATAAGGGCTTGCAACTCCAAGACTCTTCTAGCTGAGGTAATAGCCAAGAGAAAGGCAGTCTTCCATGAGAGAAACTTTAGATCTGCAGCAGCAGCAGGCTCAAAAGGAGGCAGAGTAAGCTTCTCAAGGACAAAATTGAGATCCCAAGCAGGAGTAGGGGGCCTCCTGGGGGGGATCTTAGATTGCGAGCACCCCTAAGAAACTGCTTCATCAAGGGGTGAGAGTAAATGGGTTGTTCAAAGGAACAATGAGCAGAAATTGCTGAAGCATGAATCTTGATGGAAGAAAAGTAAAGTCCACTAACGAGTAAGTTCGCCAGATAGTCTAGGATGAGAGGCAGAAAAGGATGAGAAGACTCCTCCCCTCTAGTTTGCATCCAAAAACAGAATCTTTTCCATTTGTCTGCATAAGATTTTCTGGTGGTAGGCCTCCTTGCCTCATGAAAAACCTCCACCACCTGTTGGGAAAGGTTTAAATTATTAGCCAGGCAGCTAAATGCAGTGTCTGAAGGTGGGGGTGAAGACATTTGTCTCCCTCCTGAACCAAGAGATCCGGTATCAGGGGTAGATGCCAGGGCTGAGCCTGGGAAAGACTGCATAGACAGTACAGTTTTGTACCTACCATAAATGTAGATGTCCGATAGGAATGCATCTGCAGTCCTTACAAATGGGTTGTCCTGTCGTCAGGCAGCCCTTGATCGGCGGATTCCAAAGTCTGGGTCTGGCCTCGGCTGGTGTCGCACTTCACCCGACGTCATAGCTGCAGTTATTCAGGTATAAAGGCATCAGCCGACGCCATTTTCCTCAGTGTTTCTTGCCCCAGATGCCAGGTGCCCTCTAGGAAGGCTAAATTTGGATAAATGCCAATGATTCCAAATAGTAGAGAGCAAACAAAACATAAGCATGTATGTACATATATACAAACAAATACACCATAATAGATTCCCCCAGCTAGCTATAAGATGGGCAAATACCCTAGGAGTACCACAGAGGGGAAAGGAGGGTAGGTAATCCTGACTGCAGATCGGACATCTACATTTATGGTAGGTACAAAACTGTACTATGTCCTTCAAGGATGCATCTGCAGTCCTTACAAATGGGTAGAATACCATAGCCAAACTGGGGGAGGAGGAAAAATAAAATTATGGTGTAGTTAAGATCCCTTGCAAAACAGCAGTGGCAAAACCTGCTCGGGATCTAGAGTATAAAGGTAAATTATAATGCTTGGCAAATGTATGCACGGAGCTCCAAGTAGCAGCCTCTAAAATGTCCTTGGTAGCCACTCCTCGTAGGAAAGCTGTGGTAGTGGCTGTAGCCCTTGTAGAGTGAGGCCTGATGTTTTCTGGAGTTTTCTTTCCATGGTAGGAGTAACAAAATGTAATGCAATTTCCTATCCACTTAGAGATTGTCTGTTTTGAAATTGCTTTTCCTTCCATTCCTGTTGCATATGCTACTAGTAGCTGGTCAGTTTTTCTATTGCCCTTGGTCCTGTCCAGGTAGTAGCGTAATTGTCTATGTACATCTAAGGTATGCAACAGTCTTTCTCCCCTGTTCTGTGGGTTGGGGAAGAATGTAGGTAGGTGGATAGCCTGATTTAAAGATACTCTGGAGACCACCTTAGGCATAAAAGTAGGATTTGTTCTCATGGACACTCTATCTTGATGGAAGATCAGGAAGGGTTGTACTGCCATCAATGCCTGTAGCTCAGATACCCTTCTTGCTGAAGTGATTGCCAGCAGGAAAGCAGTTTTCCATAAGTATTGTAATTCTGCTGTTGCTGCTGGTTCGAAAGGAGGAAGTGTCAATTTTTCTAGCACAAAGTTCAAGTCCCATGCTGGCAATGGTGGCTTCATAGGAGGTTTTACATTTTTTATTCCTCTCAGAAACTGCCTGAGCAGAGGATGTGAGAAGACTGGAGGATCCAAGTCGTATTCTGCTGAAATAGCTGATGCATGAATCTTAATGGAAGAATAGGACAGGCCTTTGTGGAAGAGCTCTGCCAAGTATTCCAGGATGTTTGCTATGTTTACCAGTGACACATCTTCTCCTTTTGCAGTACTCCAAATGAGATATCTTTTCCATTTAGCTGAATAATTTTTCCTTGTTGAGGGTCTGCGAGCCTCCAGGATAATGTCTTTAACCCTTTGGGATAAATTTGGGTTAATTGGTCTTATGCAATGTTCCAGGCAGTCAGCTGCAGAGTTTTCAGGTTTGGATGCAGGATGTTGTAGTTGTTCTGTGTTAACAGCAAGGGAACCAGGGGTAGGGGCCATATTTGTTCCCGAGACATGCTCCTCAGTAATGGGTACCAATGTTGTCTTGGCCAGTCTGGAGCTATCAGAATGATCTTTGGACGGTCCTCTTTTATCTTCAATAGCACCTTGCGCATCAAAGGAAGTGGTGGGAATGCATATGCTGTCAGGTTTTTCCAACTGAAAGATAGGGAGTCCACCTTCCAAGCAAGTGGGTGGTAAGTCCTTGTGCAGAATTTCTTTAGTTGGTGGTTGCGTGGGGATGCAAATAAGTCTATTTCTGGGAGTCCCCATTTTCTTGTAATGGTTTTGAAGATGTCCGGATGCAGCATCCATTCGTGGGCATCTGTGGTAGTCCTGCTTAATATGTCTGCTAGAATGTTTTCTTTTCCTGGTACAAAAATTGCTTGTAACTGAATGTTGTAGCTCAGGGCCACATTCCAGAGGTCCAGTGCCATCCGGCATAGAGGGTACGAATGTGTGCCTCCCTGTTTGTTGATGTACCACATAACTGTGGTGTTGTCTGCCCTTATCATCAATTGACCTTGTCGAAGAAATGGTCTGAATGTCTGAATTGCCAGTTTTACTGCCAGCATTTCCTTTAGATTTATGTGTAGGTGCAGCTGGTCTTGAGTCCATAAACCTTGTATGCACTTGTCCAGCATGTGGGCCCCCCAACCGAGGTCTGAGGCGTCCGTTGTGATGGTTTGGCTTGGTTGGGTGCTGTGGAAGGGGCAATCCTGTGTTTGATTGACAGGCCTGAGCCCACCATTGGAATTCTTGCTTCAGGCATGGAATTATTGGAATTTGGGTTTCTAGGCTGTGCTTGTGTTGAGACCATAAATTCCTTAGGTACCACTGTAACTTTCTCATATGCAGTCTGGCATGTGGAACCAATATTATGCAGGATGCCATGAAGCCCAAGGCTTGCAGGACTTTTCTTGCTGTTAGATGGTTCTGCTTTGTTAATGCCAAGAAGTAGAGAGGTAGTTGCTCCTGTTTTTCTACTGTTAGGAATGCCATTTGTTTGATGTGTCCAGCTCTGCACCCAAAAGGTTATCCTTTGGGATGGTATCAGCCTTGACTTTTTGATATTGACTGTATATCCCAGGGCTTGTAGTAGGTAAATGACCCTTTTCAAGTCTTCTGCTAGCTTGTTTTTGTTGTCCGCTTGTATCAGGCAGTCGTCCAGGTAAGGGTAGATTTGGATTCCCTGAAGCCTGCAATGAGCAATTACTGATGCCAGGCATTTCGTGAACACTCTGGGCGCAGTAGATAAGCCAAAGGGCAATGCTGAGAATTGATAATGCTCTGATCCTGCAAGAAATCTGAGGTATCTTCTGCAATTTGGTCTTATGGGGACGTGCAGGTATGCCTCCTTGAGATCTAGAGTTACCAGCCAAGACTCCTTGCCCAGCATGGGAAGAAGCTGCTGTAGAGTCAGCATTTTGAATTTTGGAACAATGAGGAATGTGTTTAAAGCGGACAGGTTGAGAATAGGTCTCCATTTGCTTTCTTTTCTTGGTACCAGGAAGAGTCTGGAGTAAAATCCCTTTCCTTGCTCCATAGATGGTACCTTTTCCACAGCTCTCATCCTTAATAATTGAGATATTTGTTTCAGAGCTTCTGCCTTTTGATTTGGAGGTAGGTTTGGCATTCCTCTCTTCCCTGGTAGAGTATGGAAGTGAAACCTGTAACCTTGGTCTATTGTCTGCAAAATCCACTTGTCTCTTGTGATGTAATGCCAGTTTATTGAAAATAAGGCTAGCTTCCCGCCTAAGGGTGCTTCTAGTTGTTCCCTGGTAGGCGGTGCCAGAGCCAAGTCACTGTGATTGTCCTGTAGTTGTGGTGGTGGCTGTGTCTGTACCTCGCTGGTTGTTACTCTGCCACTGGCGTCCCCTGTAGGCACCCCTGGATTGGCTTCTGCCTCTTGAACGCCTATTCCTGCCTCTCTGAGCTCTGGATGAGTCTGGAAAGGACCAATTCTTGGAGGGCCAATTCCTGCTAAACCTTGGAGGTTGGACCTGTAAGAAATCTTTCACTGTTTGGACAGATTTTGCCTTCTCTTCCATCTTCTTCAGCACCTGTTGTGCAGGAGAGCCAAACAAATTGATCTTATCCATGGGAGCATCTAATAGTTTTGATTTGACATGGTCTGGTAAGGCCTGCTCTTTTAACCATGCATGCCTTCTGATAACTGTGCCAGTCATGGCTGATCTAAAGGAAGCCTCCAGTGCATCATAGCCACATTTTAAAGAATGGTTACTGACTTGCTGAATGTTATGTACCATTTCCTGAACAGATTTTTTGTCTAATGGTTCATCCGAGGACAGCTTTTTGGTTAACTGGTCTAGCATAAATTCTTGATACTGGATCATGTGAAATTGACAGTTCAAGGCCCTAGCTGAAAGAGTAGCAGAAGTGTAAACTTTTTTACCCCATCTCTCTAAAGACCTGGATTCCTTTTCAGAGGGGAGGGGGTTTTTGGCAGAGGTAGCTGCTACAGCCTTAGGTCCCTGGGAGATAGTCTCGGGATCTGCAAAAGGAGCCTTATACAAATGGTAATGCGTGTCCGGGACCCTGTAGTACCTATCGGGCTTAGCAGGGGCTGGAGGTAGTGAATCAGGAGCAGTACAAGCATCATTAAATGCATCATCTACAACAGAAAGAACTGGAGGTATGGCTAAAGGCCTATGTTGTGGTAAATGCAGAAAGGTTCTAAGCCTTTTTCTGGAGTCTGAAAAATCCTGGCCCTGCCACTGAAATTGTTCCCTCATAGCATGCAAGGTTTCCCCAAAGGAAAATTCCTCAGGCGGAGAGGCAGAAGGGATGGACTCTTCAGCATCAGAGTCTTCATAAGGGGAGAAAGGAGCCTCTGGAGGGTCTGTATTATCTGAATCATCAGAGGAATCATCTGTAGAAACTGGTTCAGGAGGCTCTGCTCTAGGCCTCTTCTCTGGAGGTGGGTGAGAGGCCCTGTCTGGTTGAGGTTGGGATCCCCGGATTAAAGAAATGAGATCCTCTGCTAAACTAAGCATCTGTGAACTAGAGCTAGGCCTGTGAGAAGGGGTCTTAGCAGGCACAGATTTAGTAGCTTTAGCTGCTTTAGCCCTGGCAAAGGCCTTAATGGACATGGCTGCAGGTGGCCTAGCAGCTCCACGTGCAGGGGTTGAAATATCCAAGGGAATAGTGTCAGATAATTCCTGAGAAACTGCAACAGCAGGTGGGATTTCAGAAGCCGATTCCACCAAGTTGGAAGAGGCCTCAGTAGAAGGTAAGTTTTCGGCTGAAGGAAGAACCGCTTGCTCGGTTTCAGCCGAAACCGAGACACTCGCGGTTGGCTTAACCGAAACCGCGGACCGCGAGTGTCGGTCCTTTTCCTTGCGTTTTTTAGATATTTGTGTAGTCGGAGGATTCGACGGCATAATATAAGCAAAATCGGAGCCGAAAAACTCCTCAGCAAATTCCGACCGACGTCTAAGCGTCCGTCGGTTAAAAGAAGCACAGGCTAGACAAGCTGCTACGTCGTGGTCTGGGCCTAAACAAGGTAAGCAGTAAGAGTGGAAATCTTTACGAGGTATTTGTTTCCCACAAGTTAAACAGTTACCCAATGGGGTACTTAGCTTTTTAGAAGTCTTCGGTAGTAGTAGAAGTATTCGGTAGTAGTAATCTCTGGTTCTGACCGACCGGCACTTGCGAACAGCTTCTGCTTCGGGCGCCACGCGGCAAGAAAGACTGAGGAAAATGGCGTCGGCTGATGCCTTTATACCCGAATAACTGCAGCTATGACGTCGGGTGAAGTGCGACACCAGCCGAGGCCAGACCCAGACTTTGGAATCCGGCCGACCGAAGGGCTGCCTGACGACAGGACAACCCATTTGTAAGGACTACAGATGCATCCTTGAAGGACATGTGGATACCGATGCTGCCTGGGCTAATCTGGAGCTATGAGAATGGCTCTTGGTCCTTCATCCCTTATCTTTAGCAGTACTCTTGGAAGAAGAGGCAGAGGGGGGGGAATGCATAGATCCAGAGATTTTTTCATTTGAAGGACAAAGCGTCCATTCTCCAGGCTTTGTTGTGATACTCCCTGGTGCAGAAGGTAGGGAGAAGATGATTGTCCGGAGAGGAGAAAAGATCCACCTGTGGAGTGCCCCATACCAAAATGATGCGATGGAAGATGTTCTAGTTCAGTTGCTACTTGTGAGGGTCCAGAACCTGTCTGCTCAACTGATCCGCTAAGGTGTTGAGCCTCCCTGGAAGGTACTGGGCTATGAGATGGATGCCAGTGGAAGCTGCAGTGGTCCACAGAATCATACTTTGTCTGCACAGGGGGTAAGAGTGGGTCCCTCCCTGCTTGTTGATGTACCACATGACTGTGGTGTTGCTTGTCCTGATCAGCAGAGAACCTGGTGAGAGAAGGTGCTTGAATGCCAACAAAGCTTAATGAACTGCTACCAATTCTTTCAAGTTTATGTGCAGATGAATCTGTTGAGTGCTCCAGGTCCCCTGTATGCACCTGCCCTACAGATGTGCTCCCCATGCAAAATCTGAGGCGTCTGTGGTGAGAGTCTGGCTGGCAGGAGGTGGACGAAAAGGCATACCCTTGCTATGTAGACAGGCTGCTGCCCACCAGAGAAACTCCCTTTGTAGACATGGAATCAGGGGAAGAGTCATGTCCAAGTCCTGTGTATGTTGACACCAGAGGTTTTTGAGGTACCACTGTATTTTCCTCATGCATAGTCGTACATATGGAATCATCAGAATACATGAAGCCATGAACCCCAGAGCTTACAGGAATTGCCTTGCAGAGAGCTGGGTCATGCTTGCTAAACCCTTGAAGTAAATCAAAAGATCTCTCTGTTTCTTCAGAGGGAGGAATACCATCTAAGCGGCTGTATTCAGGCTCGCTCCCAAGAATACAATCTCCCTTGTAGGTACCAATTTTGACTTTTCTTCATTGAGAGTGTAGCCCAAAGAGGTAAGGAAGTTTTTCACGAAGTGCAAATCCTGTAGAAGTTGTTCTGGAGAGTTTGCTTAAATGAGACAGTCATCCAGATAAGGGTAAATTTGAATACTGTTTTGTCTGCAAAAGGCAATGACTGGTGCTAGGCACTTTGTGAAGACCCTTGGAGCAGTAGATAAGCCAAAGGGCAGTGCAGAGAATTGAAAATGTTGCACTCCAGACCTGAAACGGAGGAATTTCCTGCAACTTTCCCTCATTGGGATGTGCAGGTAAGCCTCTTTTAGATCTAAAGTTACCAGCCAGGAGTCCTTGTTCAGCATTGGCAGTAACTGGGGAAGAGTGAGCATCTTGAATTTGGGAATCATCAGGAAAGTGTTTACAGTGGACAAATCTAGAATAGAGCGCCAAGCGCCCCCTTGTTTGGCTACCAGAAAAAGTCTGGAATAAAATCTTTGGCCTGTCTGATTTGCAGGAACTGGTTCTCTAGCACCTAGAGTCAGTAAAGAGGAGATTTGCTTTTCTACCTCTGCACTTTGATTTGGGGGTATGTCCGGGTATCCTTGTGGAACAGGGAAAGAGTGGACGTGGAACTTGTAGCCATGGTGTACTATGTTGAGCACCTATCTGTCGTCTGTGATTGTAGACCATACCTCTGCAAACCTGGCTAACCTTCCCGCCAAAGGAAATTCTGGGTCTGCAGAGGTAGACACAGGGAGGCCGGAGTCATTGTGAATGTTTGCTATGGGGAGGTTGCTTAGAACTCCTCGATTTAGAGGAAGAAGTTGTTTGCCATTGCTTAGACTTCTGAGGGGCTGAAGACTACCCTCTGGAAGGCCTGAATCCCCTAGCCCTGGAAAGACTCTGCTTATTAGGGTCCAGGAAAAACCATTTCGAATGATGTCTACTGAACCTAGGAGGCTGAACTTGTACGAAGTCTTTAACAGCATAGATTTCGCCTTATCTTCTAATTTTTTCAACACCTCTTCGGCCTTGCTGCCAAATAGATTGTCCTTGTGTAAAGGAACATCCAGAAGTTTAGATTTAACTGGTTCAGAGAGAGGTTGCTCCCTGAGCCAAGCATGTCTTCTAATGACAGAACCGGTGGCTGCTGCTCTGCAGGAAGCCTCCAAAGAATCAAAACCACAATGCAGAGAGTGCTTATTAACAAGAGTAGCAGAATTAAGTAAATCTAATAGATCCCCGTTTTCCATAAGGGAAGAAACCTCAGCCATCCTAGCCTTAACAGACTCCAAAGTATGCTGTTGGTACTTAAGCATATGAAAAAGACAACTGACTGATCTAATAGCAAGAGTGGCAGAAGTGTAGAATTTTTTACCCCATCTATCCAAGGCTCTAGATTCCTTATCACAGGGGATAGTAGCTTTAACACCTTTAGGTCCTTGGGAAATCACCTCTGGATTCGCAGTAGGATTCTTGAAAATAAATTGATAAGAATCTGGGACCCTGTAGTACCTGTCAGGCTTCCTAGGTGCAGGAGGGACAGAATTAGGAGATAAAGAATTTTCCATGAAGACATCATCTACAACTTTTAAAACTGGAGGGATAAGCCAGAGGCTTATGCTGTGGTTTGTTGTTTCTCTTTTCGGCTTTTCCCAGTAAGGGGTCGCCACAGCGGAACTCCGGTCCACTAATGATTGGCAGTAGATTTTTTGGTGCCGAGTTGCCAGCCCGACGCTCAACCTTCAGCGAAGGCATGCCCATTCACCCATGTCTTTCGGAGGCCACTCGACCGCGGGGAGGACCAAAAATTCTCTGATGCTTTCCTTGGACTGAGGAAAATTCTGACCATCCCACTTAAAATGCTCCCTAAGGGTGTTCAAAGTATCCCCAAAAGAGAAATCCTCTGGAGGGGAGGCAGAAGGGATAGATTCTTCAGCATCAGAATCCTCAAAACCACAGAAAAGCTGAGAGTCACCCTCTTCATCCAAAGAAATACTGGAAACCTCAGGGTCTGAAGGAGGTAAAGCAAAAGGAGACAATTCCCTAGCCCTCTTGGAGGGGGGAGGTTGAGAACCTCTAATGAGAGATAAAAGATCAGTAGCCATTTTAACCAGCTGAGACTGGGCCAAAGGCGGGGAGGCCGATGCCTGTTTCTGTGTAGTTTTGCATCCGGACGGCTTACTCGAAAACCGGAGGGACTTGGGAGGCCTAGCTACAGCCGAAGTCTGAGTTAGGGTAGTTGGTCTGGGTCTGGTCTCATGGTGGTGAAAAGAAGCATCAGAAGCCGGTGCCTGCTTAGCGGCTCTGGACCCATCTGAGGCGGTGACAGGCGGAGGGTCTGGTAATGAAACAGGAGCCTGCGGCATGGAGGCTAAGAAATGGTCTCGTCAGAGGCCTGTGGCTGAACATCTGTGGAGTGCAGGGGTTGTGAAAGCATCTGGGCCAACGACCATTTTACTCCATGCATCATCAGCAGATTTGACCCTAGGCCTGTTGCGGTCTTTGTCTTTGCGTTTCCTAGGCACATCCGAAGTCGGATGACCAGACGACGCCATACTGACAAACCTAGGCCAGACTCCGAAATGCTTAAACAAAATTATTTCACTACGGCGTATGGTACACGAGTTGAACAAGGCACAGAGTTCACAGTTTGGTACGTCGTGCTCAAGGCCTAAACAAGTTATACAGTAACAATGGAAGTTGCTGTGTGGAATCTGTTTTCCACAGGCAAGACAGTTATTAACTTTATCTGACATTCGTTAAAGCAAGAAAAGAGGGTCCCAAACGGGGTACTTATCTGAAGTAGTCTTCAACTTAGCAGTTGGATTCGAAAACAAAGGTAATTGGCCGACTGGCACTGGTGCTAAATGCATCTGCTTCGGGCTCCACGGCAAGAAAGAATGTGGAAAATGGCGTCGGCTGCCTCCCTTTATACCCGACGTCCTGACGTCAGGTTTACAACCGACGGCAGCCGACGACATTAACCAAATTCTTTGGTATTTGGGCTGGCTGAGGGCTACCGAGAGCTGGATAACCCATTTGTCAGGACTACAGCAATGAAACACAATGAACATCTTAGACCTGATGAGGTTCAAAATGTGCTGTTGATATTTAAGCATATGGAACTGACAACTTAGTGCTCTGACAGCTAAGGTGGCGGAGGTATAAACTTTTTTGCCCCATCTATCTAGAGTTCTTGATTCCCTGTCAGAGGGTATAGGATTTTTAGCAACACTAGCTTTAACCCCTTTGGGGCCTTGTGTAATGACCTCTGGGTCAGCAGAAGGATTTCTGAAAAGAAATTTGTGAGAGTCAGGGACTCTGTAGTATCTGTCAGGCTTTCTGGGTGCAGGTGGAATGGTGTCAGGGCTTCAACTGCTTTCAAGAAAAACATCATCCACCACCTCCAGTATAGGAGGGATAGCCAAAGATTTGTGCTGAGGAAGGTCCAAGAATTCCCTAAGTCTCTTTTTAGTTTGTGGGTAATCCTGACTTTCACACTTGAAAAGCTCCCTGAGAGCATGAAGGGTCTCCCCAAAAGAGTAGCCCTCATGCGGGGAGGATGAAGAAATGGATTCCTCTGCATGAGAGTCCTCAAATGCAGAGAAGGGTTGCATGTCATCCGGTTCCATAGATTCCTCTGAATGCTCAGAGTAAGAGTCAGATAAAGTGTCTGGATACAAATCTCCTTTTAGAAGGCATGGCCTAAGATCCCTTAATAAGTTTAATGAGATCCTATGCCATTCTAAGCATTTGCAGTTGTTGCAATGTCTCAGAGACAAACGTTGGTCTGGTATAAGGTTTTTTCAGTGTAGTTTTGTGAATGGGCCTAAGGCTCATCGGAGCTTTAATAGCAGCAGTAGTCAGAATTTGAAGAAGCCGAACTGGATTTGGCCGTCCGAAGGCCTTCCTCAGACACCTGTGCCTGCTCAGCACCTCTGGACCCATCCAAGGCTGTGACGACCGCAGGATCAGTCAATGCAGGTTTTCGCGACATACCAAACTCCGAAAGGGTCTCAGTAGAGGCATGCGAGTGAGTAACAGCAGACATCAGGGGCTGCAAAAGCGCCTCACTGAGCTCCGGCGGTCCAACGACTAACTTGACGGAAGCGTCGTCAGAAGGCTTAGTCCTGTGTGGTCTATCTCTGTATTTATCCTTAAGTTTTTTTCAGAAGATCGGTTGTCGGATGACTAATGGAAGCCATATCTGAAAATGAGGACTGCAGTCGGAAATGTCTAGCTACAATACGGGCCTGACGTCAGACAGTTCGCAGATTGAACAAGGCACAAAAATGGCAATTGGGAACGTCGTGCTCAAGGCATAGGCAAGTCATACAGTAGGAATGAAAATCTCTGTGTGGTATCTGCTTTCCACAGGCAAGACAGTTATTAACTTTCTCTGACATTGGTTAGGAAAGAAGAAAAAAGGATCCCCAACAGGGTACTTTGCTTTCGAAGACTTCACTTCAGAAACATAAAACAGGTAATGGCCGACCGGAACTCGTGTGGACTGCTTCTGCTTTGGGCTCCACGGCAAAAAAGACTGATGTAATGGCGTCGGCTGCCTTCTCTTACACCCCTGACGTCAGGTAGCTTTTACAACTGACGCCCAAAACCGAAGTCTCTGGTATTCTGGCTGACCGAGGGCTATCCAGGCAGGGATAACCCAAATGTAATGACTGCAACAGTGAAACATGAAGAACATCCTCTCCCATCTCAACATTAACTCATGCAGGGTTCACCAGATTGGTAATCAGCTCCCTGACAACTCACACTGTCAAGGTTAGAGGGTATTTGTTGTAAACAGAAAAAATGTCAGTACTGACATCCCACGGGGCTCTGCCCTGTGTCCCCTTCTCTATGGAATATTTCTCTGACATAAAGGACAATATCAAGATGCTATGGCTAATCAAATGTATTGACTAATGCAAACTGGGGCTGTTATCAAATCCCATTTTTATTCTCAAAGTCTTCAGCAAGAGCTGGATCAAACAAATACTTGGTATATTAATCACAGCCTTACCTTCCAAGACCAAGAAATGTAGCACAGTTTCTTCTAGCAGATCTGGCATCACTACTGCTTACCACACAGATAATATTCCACTTAAATTTGATACAGTCAACAAGGATTTGGGTATATATGCTGGCATAATGGTTAAGGTGTTTACCTTACAGACATGAAGTACAGGTTTTAAATCTCACCTTTGATGGAAATTGGCCTGCTTAAAATGGCCCACAAGGACAGCTAGCATAGTACTTACTTATGAAAAGACTCTCCATTAACCACCACATCATCTGCATTGTACAGGTTATCCTTTGTGCCATCTCCTCCTGGTTCAAAGTTATAACCCCATTTTATTCATCCTTATTAGGCCCATCATTAAATATAATGCACCCTTTAGCATGCAACTCCCTCAACACCTAAACCATCTTAAGAGATCACAATGCTTCTTCAGCAAAAACATCTTCAGTCTCTGCAACCATAGCTACCATGATAGACTAAAACTCTGTCCCTCTGCTCACTGTCATACAGTCTCCTGAAGGATGACCTTATTAGCTTTCTCTGCTATGAATGACCCAGCACTCTTTGAAGTCATTCACCTAAACTGAACAAGGGATAAAGCAAAAAAAGAAGTTATGCTTTTACCATAAAGTTCCATCTGTGTTGTCTATCTTCATTTCCATTAACGTGTGGGTTACGGTTCCGATGCTTGGAACTGACTGTCCACCTTCCATAGGTTCATAGGTTCATAGGTTCATACTAGGCTATCTGCCCGAGGGCATTTACAAGCCTAGCCCATAGTTTTGTGGCTTACGCCACCCCTTTAGTATGGGGAACTATACCCATTATTTTGCTGTGCCTCTGTTGAGCAGTGACACTGAGGTAATCCCTGGGGTATATCTGCGATCTCCCATCCATTGGTCAAGATTTCTCTTGAACAAGGCCAGCGAGGTGCTCTGCCTCACATATACCGGGATTTTATTCCACAGCATAGGGAGTCTTTGGGTGATGAATCTATCCCTCCAGCGCGTCCTATTAATAGCCGTGTCAAGGTTTAAGTCTCCGCCCTTGTGGCTCTGACGGATCTAGATTTTTGAGGTGAAGCATATTCATCAAATCTGGGTTTGACATGGCCTTGTATGTTAGGCAAAGGTCACCTCTGAGCAAGCGGTGGCGACTGAATAGAGCTGGAGTTCTTTCAGTCGGGCAGCATAGGACAGATGTTTGAGACCCTTTATCCATTTGGTGAGGAACTTTTGTGGCCTCTCCAGCTGCTGCAAGTGTCGGGTCAGATACATTCCGAATGGGGCATTGTACTCAATCATTGGTCTGATGAGTGATGAGTATAGGGAGACTATGACCTCCCTTGATCTAGATGAGAATCCCTTCATGATAAGGTGGGCAATGTAGAAGGTCTTCCTAACTACTTTAGCTACATGGGTGTCGAATGACAGACTACTATCAACCTGGATCCCCAGGTCCCTGATAACTTCTTCTATGCTCAGTGGATTGCCACCTATTTGGTAGCTAGGGGTAACCTTGTTTTTCCTGAAGGGTATGACTATGCATTTTTTGGCATTTAACTTTAGGCCATGGCTCTGGCACCAGTTATCCGTTTCTGTGAGACCCTTCTGAAGGATATCTGTGTCAGATGTGTTTTCTACTATGACGCCCAGTTTGCAGTCATCTGCAAACTTTGTCAGCCATAACCCTCCTGTGTTTGCTTGTACTTCGGAAAAGTAGATGCCAAACAAGAGTGGGCCCAGGACTGAGCCCTGTGGTACACCACTTGTGACAGGCTTTGAGTCTGACATGGCGCCAGCAACTCTGACCCTGTGGGTTCTGTCACTCAGCCAGTTTGCAACCCATCTTGTGATGTATGGGTTAACATTTAAGCTGATGAGTTTTTCAATGATACCCGAGTGGGGTATTGTATCGAAGGCCTTCGCCAGATCGAGGTAGGCTGTATGGACTGCCTTTCCCTCATCAATGGCTTTGGTGACTGTTTCGAAAAAGTCAACCAAGTTTAGAAGGCATGATCTGCCTTTGACAAAGCCAAACTGGGATGGATCCAAAGTCTGCAAATTCCCTATGTCTTTATCAGCTCGAGACTCCTGATGTGAGCTCCTCCTCCCTACCCTTAATGCCCCGTTCCCCCAGAATACCTCACATCAAGTTTGCCAAAAAAGCATAACAGTTAACAAATATTAGACTATTCTAAAAAACACACAGATCAAATATGTCTATAAATAACAAAGAAAGAGAACATCAAGACCTCAACCAAAGGAAAAGAAATTCCTTATAAATTCTACCAGGCTTCCCAAAGACTTGTGTAAGGGGAAGGGCAGGTGGTAAGGTTAATGGAAATGAAGATGGACAACACAAATGGAACGTTATGGTAAGAGCATAACTTCTTTATCTGATGTTGTCAACTTCATTTCATTAACCTGTGTGACAGAGTCCCCAGCTACTATAAAGCAGGGTGGCCATCATGGAAGGATATTGTGGAGTACAGCAGAACCAAAGGCACTGCTACTCCTGGATATGATGTCCAATTTGTAAAGTGTAATGAAAGTGTGGGGATTTGACCAAGTAGCAGCAGCACAAATGTCTTCAATTTAAACTGTAGACCAAAAAGCCCGAAATGTAGCCATAGACCTTGTAGAATGGGCCTTTATTTGTCCTGGTAAAGGAATACCTCTGAAAGAGTAAATGAAGGTAATACAGTCCTGCAACCATCTCGCTAATGTAACTTTGGTAACTGTTCTATCTCTCTTAGCATTTCAAAAGGAGATAAACAACTCATCAGACTTTCTAAAGGACTTAGTTCTATGTATATAAAAGTGAAGCTGTCTGTGCACATCAAGAAAATGCAACGTATATTCCCCCTTATTTTATCAGGAAAAAAGTCCGGAAGATTGATGGACTGATTAATGTTACTCTTAACCACCTTGGGTAAAAAAGAAGGGTTAGTACGCAGGGTGACTCTGTTCTTGTGGAAAATCAAAAATGAAAATTTTGCCGAAAGGGCTTGGAGTTTAGAAACTCTTCTGGCCAAAGTAATAGCTACTAAAAAGAAAGTCTTCCAAGAAATAAATTTCAAATCCACTGTAGCTGAGGATTCGAAAGGAGGGTGGACCAAAGCCTGCACAATCATAGTTAAATCCCAAAGAGGAGTAGGATCTTTCACCAGTGGTCGGAGCAGGAAGGTGCACCTAAGAAAAGCTTTACATGGCTTGGAAGAAGCAAGAGATAAGGAATCAAACCTCATGTGAAAATTAGATATAGCAACCAGTTGAACTTTGACAGTAGAGTAACTAGCACCATCCTTGAAAATGGAATCCAAAAAGTCTAATACAACTGCCACACGTGTTGTAAAGGTGTGCATCTGTTTTTGTTCTGCCCAAAAAGAAAATCTCTTCCATTTGCTCTTGTAAATTTTGCATACGGAAGACCTATGAGATGAAATCAAAATGTCTTGAATGGGGGAAGGCAGTCTGGAAAATCTGCCATCAGTGGAAGTGAAGAAAGCATGCAGTTACTTTCAGGCCCTGAATGTCTGGATGTGGATACCCTGAAGGATGAGAAAGCAGATCTGTACTTGGATCTAATGTCATCGGGGGGGGGGGGGGGGCAAACCAGGTGGGATGAAAGGAAGGTGAACCAGGTTAGTCGAGGCCAAAAAGGGGCAATAAGGACTACTTTTTTTCACAAACTGAGAGCTTTCTGTAGGAACTTGGGGATTAACAGTATGGGAGGAAAGGCACTGAGCAGCCCGGACAGCCAAGTATGGACAGCAGCATCTCTGGGGGACTAAGGAGGGATTAAGGCAAAATACCTGCTACATTTGTTGTTGAAGGGGGATGCAAAGAGAACACAGCAAGGATGATCCCATTTCCAGAAGATCGAGTCTGCCATTGACTGATTCAGGGACTGCTCATGAGGCATCAGTAACACTTGGCTGAGCCTGTCGGCTAAAATGTTGGACTCCCCAAGAATGTGCATTGTTACCAGAAAGGGGTTGGTAAAAATCACCCACTGCCACACTCTCATTGCTTCTCGACATAGCGGGTAAGACCTGGTTCCTCCCGGTTTCTTGATGGATCATACCACTGATATATTGCTTTTTTGGACTGCAAAATTCCCTGAGGTAGAAAGCTATCTAGTTCTTGCAAAGCTAGAACCACCACTCTCAACTTGTGTACTGATATGCAACTTAGTCTCCTGGGGCATCCACATGCGTTGGACTGTCCAACCCAGACAATGACCCCCCCCCATCCAAACTGGGATGAGCCTGTAATGAGCGTCCATGAGTAACTTCTGCTGAGTGAAGTCACCAAAGCAAAGACTCCTTGCACACGAGACAGACTGATGAGAAGATTCAAAAGATTTCTGAGAAGTGACCATTGAACCACTAAGGTCCGTTGTAATATCCACATGTGAAAACATGCCATGGGTAGAAAGGTTATAGTTGCTGCCATTGAGCCTAATGCCCTGAGAACTAGAGAGGCCAGGGGTTCTGGAATAGTCAAAATCTGGCTGATGTGAAATTTCAAGTCCATTGTGAGATAAGCATAGGATGCCCTTGTGTCCAAGCGGGCCCCTATGAAATCTGCAGCTTATATCGGGTTCATCTATGACTTCTGTATGTTGACAGTTAACTCCAGGGTTGGGGCCAACTTGAGAAAATAATCCCTGGCCTGAAGGAGTAGATGCCTGGTTGGGGTGGTCAGAAGCCAGTCGTCCAGATATGGAAATATTTGATAACTTTGCAGTCAGAGATGAGCTGCAACTACTGCTAGACATTTGGCGTACAACCTGGGGGCTGTGGTGAGACCAAATGGAAGCATCCTGAACTGGTAGTGACTGGCTCCTAGCCTGAACCAGAAACTGCCTGGAGCATCTGTTCATTTTGTCATGGTAGCATGCATCCTTGAGATCCACAGTGCACATCCAATCACCCATCTTCAAGAGGGGTAAGATGGACTAAATCGTGACCATTCTGAACTTCATGTGTTTCACAGAATTGTTCAGAGAGGTCATACCCAAGATAGGTCACGAGTTTCCTGTTTTCTTGGGTACTAAAAAGAATCTGGAGTAAATGACTGATCCAATTTGATTGGGGGGGGGGCCCTCTTAGAGAACTCTTTTTTGCAGTAACTTTCTTATTTCCTGGACCATGTCCTCCCCTCTGACTAGGTGGAACATTGGGGAGGCAAAGTTTTCGCTTGGGAGTTTTGGAAAAGGGAATAACGTACCCTCTGGATATGATCCTTAGCATCCATTTGTTGTTTGCGACGGCCTCTCAGGCTTCTGGAGGCAAGGAGAAACATCCCTCAACTGCTTTCAAGAGGAATGCAGTCAGCCAATAGTTCAGGATCACTGGAAAGCCTAGTCTTGGGAGGTTTCTCATGACCCCTGATTTTGCGGACCCCCTTCGGCCGCATGGGCAGCATCTCCCATTCTGACTATATACCCCTCTGCCTCGGGGGGGGGGGTCCTCCTTAAGTGTCCTGGAAAGGACCCTGCAACATCCGACACCATGTCTTCTTAATTTCATGCTGGTTCCTGGAGATGGTCAGTTGTGGAGAAGAAACAATGGATTCCTACAACAGACAAGGTCTTACCATCTTTCTCACTCTGGGATTAAGTGTCACGTACTGTGGGCCCAAACAAGTTGTTGCCATCAATGGGGGCATTAATAAAGGACTGTTTGAAAGGCTCTGCAAAATTGCACACCCTCATTCATCATGGCGCCATATGTCAATGCCAGAACCACCTGCCCTTGAGGTACCCTCTGTAGTGTGAGAAATTAGTCTCATTGACGCATTGGCTAAGAAGTGTAGGGTAACCAGACTGGAGAAAAAGGACTCCTGTTCCTTGGCAGACATGGGCCCTGGGACTGAGCTAGAAAGTTCCTTGACTAAGTCCCTTTGTAGTCAGGTAAAATGTGACAAATCGTTCCATGCCCTCAGAGCACAGGTAGATGAGGCGTACACTATTTTGCCAAATCTGTCCAACACCTGGGATTCTCTATTCGGGGGGTGGGGGGGACAGAGGAGTTTTCCTGAGTTGGCTCTTTCTTGGTGGCTGCCGCCACAACAATGGCATCTATGGGGATTCCGTTGGTCCAGAAAGATTTATCCACTGGGGCACTCAAAATCGTGTTGGCACATTTGGGGATAGATTCCACTGTAGCCAGTTCCTTCCAAACCCTCAATGACACCAGATGGATGAGTGGGTCAGTCGAGGGGGGGGGGCATCCACGTAGTAGATAGGCTGGACCTGAAATCCTCCCACAGTATCAATTCCTCCAGGGAAGGGTTTTGGACAGACCAACCACCCCTTTGAGGATTTCAAGAATGTCTCAGAAGGAGAGCTCGTTGGGTGGTGATCTTCCTCGAAATCAGTATCTGTAGTGAGAGATTCCATAGGGGGATCCATGTGCCTCCTTTTACATGATCTCTTCTGAGGGACCTCCTCTGGGGAGGGCGCTCCGGGGTGGTGTCTGATGAAGCCTGGGGATCCACTCTGAGGGAAGGGTGTGGAGGCCATCTAGGACCAGCTGTCCACGCGGCAGCTCAGAGACCTCCGAAACAAGTCCAGTATGAAGAGGGGGAGATTCCGTAGAGATAAGTGCTGAGGATCTCGTAGGAATGGAGAGAATCCTCTCCACGACCTTGAATGCATAAGGGCTCTGAACCACCTGGAGTTGTCCCACTGGGGCTGAGACCACTGGGGCAGACACCTCCTGGAGAGTATGGACCTCCTGCTCCAAGGGGAGAGACTGAGCCGAGCTGCCAAAGCCCAAGCACCGAGGGGAATAAATGGCTCCTAAAGCTTCAGAGTTGAGGTCAACACCTCGGACCTGACCTCTGTGCTACAGCTCCGAGATACGCTCAGAACATAAGCTGCTGGAGCCGAGCAGGTGGGTGAGAAAGTCAGAAGCCAAGAGAAGATCTCTAGTGGCTCTGACACCATGGCACCAGGACCCAATGGAACAGAGAACTCCGAAACCAAGGGTCGAATCGGAGAAGGAGTTACTGGTTGGAATGGGGGAACCCACACGGACTCAGAGGCGAAAGGAGTGGACACAAGCCACATCTGAATCTGTGTCCTCAGAAATTGCCTTATGAGCTTACCAACATCTCTGTAGGTCAGACTTCAGCAAGACCCAAAAGAAGTGATGGATGGGGGTCTGGAGGATCTCCGAGGGGAAAGAGATGGAGACCTCCTTGCATAGGCAGGCAGAGGTAGAATTGACCCTGGTGCTGAAACTGAAGGAACTGATGCCATGGGAGCACCAATTGGCCCAGGAAAAGCACAGGATGACTGAGGCAGAGGAGAGGCAGTGGCAACTGAACTCAGAGCCAAGCAATTCAGTTCCGAAGACTTCACCTTCTTTCTAAGCAGTTCAGAGGAAGATCATGCAGGAGAAGGTCTCCTGGACTCCCAGGACTCCCTGGGCTTTTTAGGAGGGGGTTAAGCCCCTGATGTAGACAGCATCCCTGAGATAGAAGAAGGAGGAAGCAAATCTTTTAAAATCAGTTTTCTCCTCCTATCTGCCATAGCCTGAGGATGAAAAGCCCAACAAATATCGCAAGGGGCATCCAGATGTTTAGGCCCCAAGCAATACTCCCCATGGGTGTCAGACAGAGGAATCTTCTGCCCACAGGAAGTGAACTTTTTAAACCCTAAAGGTTTTTGATCAGCCATAAGAGCTAAGAAAGAGGGAGAAAGAAAAGAAAGCACAAAAGAGAAAAGGAACACAAAGGCTAGATAGAGAAAGGCAAAAAGGGTAGCAAAAAAACACAATTTTCAGGAGTAGCTCAAGAGCAAGGAACTCTATGCAAACTCGAAGTGCAGCAAAAGAGATCTGAGGTATTCTGTGGGAATGGGGCATTATGGGTAGGGAGGAGGAGCTCAAATCAGGAGTCTCGAGGTGGAAGAAGGCAGCTGGTTGGTTCCAAGCATCGGAACTGTAACGCACATGTTAATGAAATGAAGTGGACAATACAGATCACCCATTGTGCAGACCTAAAACTACACTATCATATCAACACCACTAGATAGTGTGAATGATACCCTAACCCATGGGTGGGCAATTAATTTTCCCAAGGGGCCACATGAGAAACTAGGACTGTTTTGGAGGGCCACACCAATGACGCATCCCTTGCACCTCCCACCACCCTGCCCATTTACTCCCCCTTCCCACCCACTTTTTCCATTCCTGTCAGCAGCCCCTTTCCCAGCCATTCCAGTGTACTACTACTTGGGTACTTCTCTCTGGTTACCATAAACACTGTTCAAACCTGTCAGTGTGCATACTGCTTTCTTATACTTCTACAATGATTAATGACATTGAAATAAAATAGCACAAACACTAACAGTCATTTGCTAAACAAACAATACAGTCTTGCAATGAAAACAGACTTAGCATGAGCAGTAAACTTCTCTGCCCTTCAAACTCACATTCACTGAAAAGTACAGTTTTGTACCTACCATAAATGTAGATGTTCGAAGATCCACATTGCTGCAGTCCTTACACTTGGGTAGTCCGCTGTCCTCGGTCGGCCCGAATATCAAAGTATAAGGCTGACGTCGGTCAAGGCGCATTTGACTGACATCAGGACGTCAGGGTACAAATGCGCATGACCGACGTCATATCCTCAGTCTTTTCTTGCCTCAGATGTCAGAAGACCCTAAAAATAAAGGTCAAAACCCAAAGACAACAAACAACCAACCAACCAACCTAACACTAAAAATATGAACAATATATACAATATATACAATATACCTCATATTGACAACCCAACCCACACAACCGCCTCTAACTACAGAGGGGAAGGAGGGAGGGTAAATTGGACTGCAGCAATGTGGATCTTCGAACATCTACATTTATGGTAGGTACAAAACTGTACTATGTTCTTCATCTCACATTGCTGCAGTCCTTACACTTGGGTAGAATCCCAAAGCAGAGGTAAGGGAGGATGGCCAAACTATAATGAAGCAGGAGCTGCCAAAATGCCCTGCAAAACAGCAGTGGCAAAACCAGCCCTGGATTTAGAGTACAGTGGAAGATGATAATGCCTAGAGAAAGTATGCACTGAACTCCAAGTAGCTGCCTCCAAAATATCCTTAGTTGCCACCCCCCTCAAAAAAGCTGTTGAAGTGGCAGTAGCCCTAGTGGAATGAGGCCTAATCCCAGCTGGAATGTCCTTGCCATGATGGGAATAACAGAAAGCAATGCAAAACCCAATCCACTTAGAAATAGTTTGTTTTGACACAGGCTTGCCCTGAGAACTCAAAGCAAAAGAAACAAATAACTGCTGAGACTGCCTGAACCCTTTAGTTCTGTCCAAATAATATCGCAACTGCCTGTGTACATCTAAAGTGTGCAAAATCTTTTCCCCTTTATTTTGGGGATTTGCATAAAAAGTAGGCAAATGAATAGTTTGGTTTAAAGCCACACTAGAAACCACTTTAGGCATGAAGGAAGGGTTAGTACGTAAAGATACCCTATCCTTATGAAAAATTAAGAAAGGCTCAACTGCCATAAGGGCCTGCAACTCAGAAACCCTTCTTGCAGAGGTAATAGCTAACAAAAAAGCAGTCTTCCATGACAAAAACTTTAATTCAGCAGTAGCTGCAGGCTCAAAAGGTTGTAGAGTGAGTTTCTCCAACACAAAATTGAGATCCCAAGCAGGAGTAGGAGCTCTTCGTGGGGGTCTTATATTCTTTGCCCCTCTAAGAAATTGCTTGAACAAAGGATGAGAAAACAATGGTGGGTCACAATCATAGTGAGCCGAAATTGCTGCAGCATGAACCTTAATAGAAGAGAAGGACAAACCTTTGTCCAATAACTCAGTAAGATATTGAAGAGCCACACTTAAACTAGGCTCAGAAACATCAAAATCCTTTGCTGCACTCCAAAATAAAAATCTCTTCCATTTATCTGCGTACACTTTCCTTGTACTAGGCCTTCTAGCTTCCAAAATAACATTCAAAACTTGCTGTGGAAGTGGAGGCCCACTATGGTTCAAAACAGAATATGCCAGGCTGTTAGGTGCAGAGAGTGAAGCTTGACATTGAGCAAATGACTGTCCTCCTGAGACAACAGGTGTGGAATCGAAGGCAAAGGCCATGGAGGCTTCCGTACCAGGCTTCTCAGTAATGGGTACCAATGCTGTCGAGGCCAATCTGGAGCTATCAAAATCATCCTTGGCTTGTCTTGTCTGACCTTTAGTAGTACCTTTGGGAGGAGAGGCAGAGGCGGAAAGGCATACACATGAAGACTGCTCCAATTGAAGGAAAGAGCATCCACTTTCCAAGCTGTGGGATGAAACCTTTTTGTGCAAAACTTTGGCAGCTGATGGTTTAGTGGAGAAGCGAACAGATCTATGTCTGGAGTTCCCCATGACACTGTCAATTTCTGAAATACATGAGGATCCAATTTCCACTCGTGGGGATCCATAATTTGTCTGCTCAACACATCTGCTAAGGAGTTCTGTGCTCCGGCAGAAACCTTGCCTGAAGATTTAGCTGTAAACTGAGAGCAGTCTCCCACAAAATCATTGCTTGCCTGCATAGAGGATAAGAATGTGTTCCGCCTTGCTTGTTGATGTACCACATGACAGTTGTGTTGTCTGTTAGAATCAACACCTGCCCTGGAAGAAGTAAATCCTTGAAAGCTATTAAAGCAAACTGGACTGCTAACATCTCTTTCAAGTTGATATGTAGATGTTGTAGTCTGGCAGGCCACTTGTCTTGTATCCACTTTCCATTCAGATGAGCTCCCCAAGCTTTGTCTGAGGCATCTGTCGTTAGAATCTGACTCGCCTCTGGCCGGGTCACAGAGAGTCCCTTGTTTAGGTGACATTCCTGAGCCCACCACAACAATTCCTTTTGAATGCAAGGTATTATTTGAATGACATTGTCCAAATCCTGGCAGTGCTGTGTCCATACATTTTTGAGATACCATTGTAGCTTCCTCATATGCAGTTTGGAATTGGGAAGCACCAGAATACAAGATGCCATGAACCCCAAGGCTTGAAGGACTGTCCTTGCAGTCAGCCTGGACTGATGAGACAACTGATGAAAGTAAAGGGAAAGATTCTTTTGTTTGTCCGGGGTCAAAAAGGCCATCTGGGATGCTGTATTCAGTCTCACACCCAGAAAGCACATGTCCTGAGAGGGTACTAGACTGGACTTTATTTCGTTCACAGAATACCCCAGGCATCTTAGCACTGCTATCACATAATCCAAATGATGAAGAAGCTCGTGCCTTCCTTGAGCCAGAATCAGGCAGTCGTCCAAATAAGGATAGATCTGTATTCCTTTTAACCTGAGGAAAGCTATCACTGGAGCCAGAACCTTCGTGAACACTCTGGGCGCAGTAGATAAGCCAAAGGGCAATGCAGAGAACTGATAATGAGAAGTCCCAGCTCGGAAACGCAGATACTTCCTGCAACTCAGTCTGATAGGAACATGAAGATAAGCCTCCTTGAGATCCAAGGTTACCATCCAATGATCTTTGCCCAGCAGAGGTAAAAGCTGCTGTAACGTCAACATTTTGAACTTGGGAATGTCCAGATAAGTGTTGAGGATAGATAAGTCCAAAATTGGCCTCCACGTGTTCCCTTTCTTTGGTACTAGGAACAGGCGAGAATAAAATCCTAGGCCCACTTCTGGCATAGGGACCGGCTGTATGGCCCCTATTTGGAGTAACAGAGAAATTTGCTTGTGAGCCTCTATTCTTTGTTGAGGAGGAACGTCTGGCATGCCTTTGAAAGGAGGCAAGGTATGAAAATAAAACCTGTAACCGTGGTAAATGATATCCAATACCCATCTGTCTTGGGTAATTAAACTCCAATTTTCTTTGAAAAGTGCCAACCTTCCTCCCAAAGGTGCTGCCAGACGAGCAGGTTCTGGCAGCTGAAAAGGTAGGTCATTGGGTCTGTTTACGAAAGGACTGACCCCTGCCCTCACCCGAAGACTGTGCAGGAGAACTCCCTGTTCTAGGCCTGAAAGAGCCCTGAGCTCTGCCCCTACCACGTCTAGATCTACCCCTAGACTGGGAATCATAAGAAGGAAAGGTCCACCCCTTAGTAGGCCAATTTCTGCTAAACTTTGGAGGCTGAACCTGCAAAAAATCTTTAACAGTCTGCATAGACTTAGCCTTGTCTTCCATTTTCTTTAAGACTGTCTCAACAGGAGAACCAAACAACACATCAGATTGTAAAGGAGCATCTAAAATCCTTGTTTTAACATGGTCAGATAAATTCTGATCCCTCAGCCAGGCGTGCCTGCGAAGAACTGACCCAGTGGCAGCCACCCTAGACGAGGCCTGTACAGCATCAAAACCACATTGCAAAGAATGCTTACCCACCTGTTCAGAAACATGTACTAAATCTTGTAACTCTTTACAATCAATACCTTCCGCCAGAGTATCAACCTTAGACTTCAATTGAGAAAGGAGATAGTTTTGGTATTTCAACATGTGAAACTGGCAATTCAAAGCCCGCATAGCTAGAGTGGAGGAAGTATAAACTTTCTTTCCCCATCTATCCAAGGCCCTGGCCTCTTTATCTGAAGGAACCGGATTCTTGACAACAGAAGCCTTAACACCTTTAGGCCCCTGACTAACAGTTTCTGGGTCTGCCCTAGGACTCTTAAAAAGATACTTATGCGCTTCAGGCACCCTGTAATACCTATCCGGTTTAACAGGAGCAGGAGGCAAAGAATCAGGATTAAGAGAAGCCTCTGTAAAAACATCTTCCACCACATCCAAAACAGGAGGTATAGCCAATGGCCTATGCTGGGGTAAAAACAAAAATTCCCTAAGCCTTTTCCTGGAATCAGAGAAGTCCTGACCTTCCCATTTAAAATGCTCCCTCATGGAATGAAGAGTTTCTGAAAAAGAAAAATCCTCAGGAGGAGAAGCAGAAGGAGTAGAATCATCCACATCAGAATCAGAATAAGGTGAATACTCCTGCAAGTCTTCAGCCGAAGACTGAAACATCCGAAGCCTGCTCAAAACTCCCTAGCTCAGGTTCCACCCTAGGCCTCTTATCAGGAGGGGGCAAAGAACCCCTAATTAAGGTAATCTTTTAGTTATGTACTCACCATAACTTCAGATGTTTGGGATCCATCTCGCCTACATTCTGAATGATGGGTTCGGAGCCGATCCCTCGGCTCCGACTCGGCACGCTTATGCCAAAGAGCGAAGTCTCTTATTGGCTGAGCTTACTATATCCCAGGATGCACCACCATCAGTCCCCCAGATCTAGTTTGTCCGCATACATGCACACATGCATACCCTGCTTATATAACATCGTCAGATGAAACAAGATAAAAACAGTGGAGCTCAAAACCGTTCTATCTCTTCTGATCTGCAAGGTAGGGGGAAGGAGGGTGGGTATCAGGAATGGCGAGATGGATCCCAAACATCTGAAGTTATGGTGAGTACATAACTAAAAGATGTTATGTGATCCTATCTCGCCTACATTCTGAATGATGGGACAGCGTCCTAGCACCTGAATCCTGGGTGGCTCACTGGAAAACACTCCTGAGTACCGTGGAACCAAATGAAGCTCGTCCTTTAGATGCCACATCCAATTTGTAGTGGGAAATGAAAGTGCGGGTTGGACCAAGTAGCCATAGCACAAATTTCCGAAATAGCGAGCTTGGAATGAAAAGCTATAGAAGTAGCCATAGCTCTGGTAGAATGAGCTTTGATAGATGATGCAAGTTGCTTATTTGAAGAAGAATAGGCCTGAGTTATGCAATCTCTGATCCATTTTGAGATTGTAGCTTTGTGATGGTTTGGCCCAATTTATTATCTGAGAAGGACACAAACAACTGGTCTGACTTACGAAGTTGCTGAGTCCTGTCTAAATAGAAGCGTAATTGCCTGTGAACATCCAATTTATGGAGAGTGTATTCTGCTTCATTAGAGAATTTTGGAAAGAAAACTGGTAGTTCTAGAGATTGTTGAAGACAGAAACTAGAGCAGACCTTTGGGACAAAGGATGGATTAGGCCTAAGAGATACTCTATCTTTGTGGAAAATCAGATATGGTGGTTTAATAGACAGGGCTTGAAGCTCTGAGACTCTTCTTGCGAGTAATAGCCACTAAGAATGCCGTTTTCCATGACAGATATTTTAATTCGCATGTAGCAGCCGGTTCAAAAGGGGAGATGTTAATGCCAAGCACTAAATCAAGATCCCACGGAGGTGCAGGATGAAAACTGGTGGTCTTAACAGACTCGCACCTTTAATGAATGTTTTGCATAGCCTGCTGCTCATCAAAGGAGGATCCGTGGATTCATGGAATTTAGAGATAGCAGCTAGTTGAACTTTAATAGTTGAGACAGAAGATCCCTGATTAAATAGGGATGTTAAGAATTTCAAAACCTCTGGGACAGGAGCAGTGATAGGGTCTAAGCCCTTGAGTTGAGCCCAGATAGCAAACCTCTTCCACTTACTGAGGTACAATTTGTTAGTGGTGGGTTTGTGGGCCGAAGACAAAATGTGAACAACTTCCGGGTCTAGTGTGTGACTTCTAACTAAGGTCGGAAGTGGAGGAGCCAAGCTGTCAATTTCAGAGATTGAAGGGACTGATGCCAATGTCCCGACTGATGGATTAGCAAATCCGGGATCAGGTCTAAGGTCCACGGATCGTCCACTGCATGCTTTTTCAGGTAAGGAAACCATATCTGACGAGGCCAGTATGGGGCAATCAGAATCATTGAAGACCTTAGCTGAGAAGCTTTTGAATGACTTTGGGAAGGAGTGGAATTGGAGGAAAAGCATAAAGCAACCCTGTTGGCCAGGGTTGTGCTAGAGCATCCATGGCTTCCTGATGTGGAATCAAGGAGAAGAACCTTTGGCACTTGGTGTTTTGTGGAGTCGCAAATAGGTCGCAGCACGGCGTCCCCATCTCTTGAAAACCTGGGCTGCTACTGTGCGGTTTAGAGACCATTCGTGAGGAGAGAATTGTCCTGCTTAATTTGTCCGCCAATACATTTGACTTTCCGGGATGTGGGTCGCTACCAAGAAGCGGTTGGTAGCTACAGCCCATTCCACACTCTCATGGCCTCTCTGCAAAGGGGATACGATCTGGTCCCTCCTTGTTTGTTCAGATACCAAACCACCGACATGTTGTCTGTGTGGATGGCGATGATGCCCTGAGGAAGGAACTTGTGTAAGGCCTGTAGGGATAGAAGTACAGCCCTCATCTCCAACACGTTGATGTGGAGAAGAGCTTGTCCGAAGCCAGGAGCCCTGAACTAGCCTGCCCAGACAATGCCCCCCACCCTATCTGGGAGGCATCTGTCGTCAGGGTAACCACTGGAGGGAGAACAAAGGGTTTTCCCTGATCCAAGTTGGATGTCTGAAGCCACCAGCAGGTCCCTTTTGCATATTTCCGTAATCATGATGTGATGATTGAGGGAAGATCTTGAAAGGACCATTGAGTTGATAAGAGCCACTGAAGAATCCTCATGTGTAACCTTGCTAGAGGAACTAAAAGTACCGTGGCAGACATTGAGCCTAGAACCTGTAGGACCATCCTGGCTGGGGCTTTGGATCTCGAGATCAGAGCTTGAACTTGGCCCTGTAAGGTTCGGATCCTTTCGGCAGGAAGAAAGACACGGATCAATCTTGAGTCTATCTCTGCTCCTATAAACTTTATGCGCTGAGAGGGCAGCAAGACAGACTTTGACCAATTGAATGTAATCCCCAGGGAAACACCCAGGAGATGGTGGCTTTGAGGTTGTCCATAAGTAGATGCCTGGTGGTGGCAGTCAGGAGCCAGTCGGTGAGATAGGGAAACACTTGGAATCCAAGGCTTCTCAGGTGAGCTGTCACTACTGCCAAACACTTGGTGAACACCCTGGGGCTGTGGTGAGACCAAAGGGCAGAGCACAAAATTGGTAATGACTGGCTCCCAGGCTGAAGCGCAGATACCTTCTGGACGCCTGATGTATCGGTATGTGATAATAGGCGTCCTTGAGGTCTATGGAGCACATCCAAACATCCTTCTCCAACAACGGGAGAATGGATTGCAACGTGACCATTCGAATTTGGATTTCGTAACGGATAGGTTCAGTCTGCTGAGATCCAATATTGGTCTCAGGTCCCCTGTCTTTTGGCACTAAAAGAACCTGGAGTAATTTCCTGATCCGATTTGGTCTGTGGGGACCGGTTGGATGACTCCTTTTGTAGCAGCTTTGAAGCTTCTGCGGCTGCTATTTCCTTTGACTGGGTGGTGGGTCCGGGATTCTCTTGGACGGAGGGGTGAGTATTTGAATGGGATGGTGTAACCTCCGGCAATTATCGAAGCACCCATCTGTCCTGAGTGATTGACTCCCAGGCTTTTAGGTGCTTGGCAAACGACACCCGACTGGCTCGAGCAGCACAGCCGGGCAATCCCTCATGTCGTGTGGGAGGCTGAAGAGCCACGAAAGGACTCGCGGTCTCCAGAATTGCGGGGCCCTCTGCCGCCTCTGGGACGGCGTCTCCCTGAAAAATTTCCCGCCCTCTGCCTCTGGACGGGAATCTTCCTGCTGTTGGGAGAAAAACTTGCGAGATTTTGAACCACATTTTCCCCTCCTTTGGCCTTGGGGTAAGGCCGAAGGAGTGGAATAACGGCCCCTACGGCAGATAACGTTTTCCCTCTTGCTCACAGCGGTAAGGGTGTCTTTCACCTTGGGTCCAAACAATGAGGACCCATCAAAGGGAGCGTCGAAGGAAGACTTGAAGGCCTCCGAACTGACACAAGCGGAGCCAGGCCTGTCTCGTGAGCCACGCCTGTGCCTGCGCTCTACCGCCTTCGGCCGCATAGGATATGAGCCTCATGGACGAGTTAGCAATTGACGTAAGGATAGCCAACTGAGAGCTAACGGACTGGGCTAGCTGCTCAGGTAGGTTACCCGAGAGCCAGTCTGACAACTCCTTGACCAGATCCCTCTGAAGCCTGGTAAAATGTGCCAAATAATTCAGAGACCTTAAGGTAAAGGCCGCTGAAGTCAGGGTGCGCTTCCTACCTATCCATACTCCTAGACTCTTTATTAGGAGGATGGATGGACGTTGAAGCCTCTGCCACGTCCTGCTGTGTAGCAGATGCCACCACCATGGCATCTACAGCCACGCCTTTAGTAAGGAACTCCTTCTCGGGGAGCAGATAAGAATTTGTTTGGACGAGAAGGGACTGGTTCCACAGTATCCGGGTGTTCCCATGCCCTTCGACAAACTAAATCCAGAAGCTCGTCAAGGCGGAGATACCCAGGAGGCGGAGGGCTGAGCCCCAAAGGCCTGGACGAGCACTGATTCGACCGCAGAGGGGGGTTTGGCCATCCAGCCGCCACGTTGTTTGAGGATCTCTAAGATGTCTGCAAAGGAGACATCATCCGAGGACGACTTAGGGACCCTCTGCATCATCCATATCCGTGTCCGATGTGATAGACTCGGGAGTCCACGTGCTTCCTCTTGCACGATCTCTTCCTTGGGGTTCCTCTGGAGATGACTCAAGAACCCTCAGGAAGAGGAACCCCACTGGGGTAACCTCAGGCCTCGGGCTCCGCTGGCTACGGACAGGGGAACTGCCAAAGACCCAGTCTCCACGCCCAGGAAGGTGCTGGTAAAACCGGAGAGATGGCGAAGAGGATTTGGCCAAGGCACTCCTCATGGCTCTGAAAGCCGGACCTCCAGAATCCTGGGAGCGTCCAGTCTCCGGGGCCATGATAGTAGACGGAAGTCCCACAGCCAAAGCACCGAGAGGAGGCTCGGAACCGAAAGCATCGGTCCCGAAACATCACCCTCGGGTCCAGCCGAAGAAGTCCGCGTACCAAACTCGGACCCGAGGCCCCGGGTTGGAGTAAGGGTCGGAGCCCACCCTGAGATCTCCACCGGCTCCAAGAGCACCTGCTCCGACGGAGCAAGCAGTCGGAGGAGGAATAGCAATGGGGTGGGTCATGGCCATCGGCTCCGAAGCCAACTGGGTCGGAGCGAAACAAATTTTGGAAGACTGGGGACTGGAAAAGTCTTTGGAGCACCCTGTCTATATCAGAATCCGACATTCTCAAGACCGAGAGGAAACAGAACGGGTTCGAGAAGACCTCTCCTCGGCCCCAAGGGACTAGGGGACCCGGCTCGGCGACTCGATGAGAATCGGCGCCGAGGAAACACACACCAGATTCCATCGGTGCCGAGGTAGACTTCGGCCGAGGAGGAAGTGTCTGAGCGGGCGACTTGTCGGCTCCGAGCAGTGGAGCCGGCGGTGACCCGCCTCGATGCCCCAGCCATCGGCTCCGAAGCCCGAGGAGTCGATACTGGAGGCATCGAGGCAGACCGTTCGACCTCGGCTCCGAAGTCTTTGGAGCCGAAGGAGGCCTGCCTAGGTCTCTTGGCAGTCGGATCCGACGGACTGGTCGGAGCAAGCCCTTTCTTTTGGCAGGAGTCGGAGCAGAAGACAAGGCTTCTTCAAAGAGGGTTTAATCAACCCTTTAAGAATTAATTTATTTTCCTCTCCTGGAGGACCCTAGAGGAAAAAGCGTGACATACGCTGCATGACTCCTGCAAGTGCTTTGCCCCTAAACAATAAACACAAAGTAGATTGTCATCAGTAACAGACATCTTAAAAGCACATTTAGTACATTTTTTAAAGCCCGAAGGCCTAGGGGCTTGAGACATAATGTTAAACAATTTCTGACAGGAAATTTAACAACTGTAGAATCGCTTATGACAAAAAACCGAAGGCTTACAGAAACTGTGTAAACACAACCTTAGGTGTAATAACCGGAACTTTAAAACACTAAAAAGTTCAGTTATACAGTTTGACCGAAAAGGCCCTGGATTGAAAGGGGGGCCGAAACAAACTCTACCCAATCACACACAAGAAATTTCACTACTCAATCGTACACAACAGGCAGCAATAGGCAGCAATAGCCGTTAAAACGGCTTTTGTGAAATACAAGCACAAAAACTGACAGAAAAAGTAGTTAATAAAAGCTACTCAGCCCAGCCAGCTCGAGACCACGTCCTTGCAGTTAAGCGGCAAACGAGATCTGGGGGACTGATGGTGGTGCATCCTGGGATATAGTAAGCTCAGCCAATAAGAGACTTCGCTCTTTGGCATAAGCGTGCCGAGTCGGAGCCGAGGGATCGGCTCCGAACCCATCATTCAGAATGTAGGCGAGATAGGATCACATAACATCAAATCTTCTGCCATTTTAAGCATATGCTTCTTGGGCACAGTTCCTGAAGAACTAGGAGTGACACCAACTGAAGCTAAACCTGGCCTGCCTCTGGGAGAAGCCTTGGAAACAGAAGGAGAGGCCCTAACCACCCTAGGAAGGGAGGGGAGTATAGTAACCTGAGAAGCCCCATCAGCCTGACCTGCCTCCTGAGAGGCCACATCCTGCAATAACAAAGTCTCTCCCTGGGATCCCAAAGAAACCTCCAGTGGAACCACCGGCTCCACTGACGCCTCTAAAGAACCGGCGTCCGGTGCAGACGGTTCTTCTAGCCTAGGCTTAACTGCCTTGTCCTTGCGCTTCTTCGAAGCGGCGGAGCATCCGACGGCATTCTATAATTCCACCGCTTCCCGAAGACTAACCTGGCACAATCTAACCTTCTCTTTATAGTGCGCTTATTGAATCTAGCACAAGAGCGACACCCAACAACGTCGTGCTCAGGCCCTAAACAAGGAATACACAAAGTATGGTAGTCTCTATGCGGTATCTGTTTCCCACAAGAAATACAATTATTTACTTTTTCTGACATCCGGTAAACCACTGAGGCAAGAAAAAAACAAAATATTCCCCAACGGGGTACTTAGCCAACTTTGACTCGGTCTGAAACTCCGAAACCGAACAATTTCAGAATGCCAACCGGCACTTGCAACGCTGCTTCTGCATCGGACCATGCGGCAAAAAAGACTGAGGATATGACGTCGGTCATGCGCATTTGTACCCTGACGTCCTGATGTCAGTCAAATGCGCCTTGACCGACGTCAGCCTTATACTTTGATATTCGGGCCGACCGAGGACAACGGACTACCCAAGTGTAAGGACTGCAGCAATGTGAGATGAAGAACATCGGCATTAAAACCCACATTAAAAGAAAATGCATCTGGCCAGTGGAAAATTATATTTACCTTTGAGCCATTTGCAAACCATAGGCTCCTTGCACATATTTTTAGGGCCATGCATACATGTATGTATTCTTCGACTCATCTTCCTGATTGTATTAAATTATATTGCAGCACCACCTGTTAAATTGTGTTTTAAATTTGTAGTTTTGAACATTTTTCCAGTAAGCAATTAAACAAAATGTATGAACCAATAATGACAAAAAGAATAATTGTGTAAAATCTTACCATAACTATAGATGTCCTTCTCTTCCATGTTGCAGTATTCTAACATAAGGGATCCTCCACCTGAGGTGACCCAAATGTCCGACTCATATACAAAAGCATAGCCTGGCAGGTGTATGGTGTGTGGGATATCACATGCAGGGACTATAAGCCGTGGGCCATAAATGTGATATCTGTATGCACAGACCTCAGAAATGAATGCCCCAGGTGGACAATAGTCTAAGGTAAGCTGATAAGGATGCCATCCTGAAAGGGAAAAGGTCCTAGGAGGGTGGAATAGAAATACTGCAACATGGAAGAGAAGGACATCTACGGCTATGGTAAGATTTTACACAACTATTTTATGTCCTTATTTTCTCATGTTACAGCATTCTAACATGAAGCTCAACATGTGATATGGGAAGTGGAAGAGGATGCATTCTCCAAGAATCTATGGAGGATTTCTTTAGCAAATCCTGCCCTAGCCCTAGAGATGCAGTCCAGTTTATAATGTTTAGTGAAAGTGTGGACTGAAGACCATGTAGCTGCCTCTAAATTGGTCGCTGTATCTAGTCCTTTGAAGAATGCCCCTGAGGAGGCCTCAGCCCTGGTTGAGTGTGCTCTCACTGCGTAGGGTAATTGTTCCTGGAACGGGTAGCAGAAAGATATTGTTTTGGAAATCCACGAAGAGATAGTTTGTTTGGCTAGAGCTTTTCCCAGAGCCCTGAGCTGGAAGGATACAAACAACTGGTTGGACTTTCTGATGTCCTTAGTCTTATCCAGACCGAATCTAAGTTGTCTGTGAACATCAAGGGAATGGAGCACTCTATCACTGTCATTCTGTGGGGAAGGAAAGAAAAGTACAGTTTTGTACCTACCATAAATGTAGATGTCCGAATTGGATAGCATCTGCAGTCATAACAACTGGGTTGTCCTGTCGTCAGGCAGCCCTTCAGTCGGCCGGATTCCAAAGTCCGGGTCCGGCTTCGGCTGATGTCGCACTTCACCCGACGTCATCTCTGTTGGTCTTCGGGTATAAAAGCATCAGCCGACGCCATTTTCTTCAGTGTTTCTTGCCCCAGATGCCAGAAGCCCTATAGAAGGCTAAAAATTTTGGATAGATGCCAATGTTTCCAAAAGATAGAGGTAAACACAAAAATAAGCATGTATGTACATAAATACAAACAAATACACCATGAAAGAAATCCCCACTAGCTAGCTATTAGAAGGGTAAACACCCTAGGAGTACCACAGAGGGAAGGAGGGAGGGTAATCCTGACTGCAGATGCTATCCAATTCGGACATCTACATTTATGGTAGGTACAAAACTGTACTATGTCCTTCATGGATGCATCTGCAGTCATAACAACTGGGTAGAATACCATAGCCAACTAGGGAGGAGGATAAAAGTAGATTATGGTGTGTTTAGGATCCCTTGCAGAACAGCAGTGGCAAACCCTGCTCGGGATCTGGAATATAGAGGTAAATTATAATGCTTGGCAAATGTATGCACGGAGGTCCAAGTAGCCGCCTCAATAATGTCTTTGGTAGCCACTCCTCGTAAGAAGGCTGTGGTAGTGGCTGTTGCCCTTGTAGAATGAGGTCTTATGTTCTGTGGAATTGGTTTTCCATGGAAGGAGTAACAGAATCGTATGCAATTTCCTATCCATTTGGAGATTGTCTGTTTGGAAATAGCTTTTCCTTCCCTTCCTGTTGCATAGGCTACAAAAGTTGGTCAGTCTTTCTGCTATTTTTGTTCTGTCCAAGTAGTAGCGTAGCTGTCTATGTACATCCAAGGTATGCAGTATTCTTTCCCTCTGTTTTGTGGGTTGGGAAAGAAGGTAGGTAGGTGGATTGCCTGGTTTAAAGACACTCTGGATACCACCTTAGGCATAAATGTAGGATTAGTCCTCATGGACACTCTATCTTGGTGGAAGATTAGAAAGGGTTGCACTGCCATTAAGGCCTGTAGTTCTGAAACCCTCCTTGCTGAAGTAATTGCCAGTAGGAAAGCAGTTTTCCATGACAGGTGTTGTAGGTCTGCTGTTGCTGCTGGTTCAAAAGGTGATAGTGTCAATTTTTCTAGCACAAAGTTCAAGTCCCAAGCTGGCAATGGTGGTTTCCTTGGAGGTTTTACATTCTTGATTCCTCTGAGAAACTGCCTGAGCAAAGGGTGTGAAAAAACAGGTGGATCAAAGCTGTATTCTGCTGAAATAGCTGATGCATGAATCTTGATGGAGGAGTAGGACAGGCCTGAATGAAGTAGTTCGCCAGATACTCCAGAATGTTAGGCATATCTATGTTTGATACATCTTTTCCTCTTTCAGAACTCCAAATGACAAACCTTTTCCATTTCCCAGCATAATTCCTTCTAGTTGAAGGCCTGCGTGCTTCAAGAATAATGTCTTTAACTCTTTGTGAAAGTTCTGTATTAGCAGCTGCTATGTGATGTTCCATGCAGTCAGTTGCAGCGCTTTTAGGTTTGGATGCATGGTGCTGAAGTTGTTCTGAGTTAGCATCAAAGGCATCAGGGTATTGGCCACATATTGTTCGAGACATGCTCCTCAGCAGTGGGTACCAATGCTGTCTTGGCCAGTTTGGAGCTATCAGGATTATCCTTGGACGTTCCTCCTTGATTTTTAGTAGTACTTTGTGTATCAAGGGAAGAGGTGGGAATGCATATGCTGTTAGGCCTTTCCAGCTGAAGGAGAGCGAGTCCACTTTCCATGCTAGTGGGTGGAATGTCCTTGTGCAGAATTTTTGAGCTGGTGATTGAAAGGTGATGCGAATAGATCTATCTGAGGCATTCCCCATTTCTTCGAGATGGTCTTGAAGATATCCGGGTGCAGCTGCCATTCGTGGGCATCCGATGTGGTCCTGCTTATCATATCTGCTAGAGAGTTTTCTTTTCCTGGCACAAATATTGCCTGTAACTGGATGTTGTAGCTGAGTGCCAGGGTCCACAGCTCCAAAGTCATTCTGCATAGGGGTAAGAATGAGTGCCTCCCTGTTTGTTGATGTACCACATGACTGTGGTGTTGTCTGTCCTTATCATCAAGTGGTCCTCCTTGAGAAATGGTCTGAACTTTTGGATTGCCAGTTTTACTGCCAGCATTTCTTTTAGGTTGATGTGCAGGTGAAGTTGGTCCTGTGTCCACAATCCTTGTACGCATTTGTCCAGCATATCCGCCCCCCATCCTAGGTCTGAAGCATCTGTTGTGATGGTCTGGCTTGCTTGACCCTTGCGAAAGGGCAGGCCTGGGTTTGACTGGCATGCCTGAGCCCACCATAGGAACTCCTGTTTTAAGCATGGTATTAGTGGGATTTCCGTTTCTAGGCTGTGTCTGTGTTGGAACCATAAATTCTTTAGGTACCACTGTAGTTTTCTCATATGTAGTCTGGCAAATGGAACCAAGATTATGCATGATGCCATGAAACCCAAGGCCTGCAGTACCTTTCTTGCTGTTAACTTGTTCAGTTTTGTTAGTGCCAAGAAGTAAAGAGGGAGTTCTTTTGTTTTTCTGTAGTTAGGAATGCCATTTGTCTTACTGTGTCCAATTCCGCTCCCAGGAAAGTCCTTGTCTGGGATGGTATCAGTCTTGACTTTTGTAAATTGACTGTGTATCCCAGTGCTTGAAGCAAGTAAATGACCCTTTGTAAATCTGTTGTCAGCTTGCTTTTGTTGTCTCCTTGTATCAGGCAGTCGTCCAGGTATGGATAAATTTGAATTCCCTGTAGTCTGCAATGGGCGATTACTGATGCCAGGCATTTTGTGAATACTCTGGGCAGTAGATAAGCCAAAGGGCAATGCTGAGAATTGATAGTGCTCTGATCCTGCAAGAAATCTGAGGTATCTTCTGCAGATTGGTCGAATGGGGACGTGCAGGTGTGCCTCCTTGAGATCTAGAGTTACCAGCCAACACTCCTTGCCCAGCATGGGAAGAAGTTGCTGTAGGGTCAGCATTTTGAATTTTGGGACAATGATGTAAGTATTCAGGGTGGACAGGTCTAGAATTGGTCTCCAACTTTTTCCTTTCTTGGAACTAGGAATAGTCTGGAGTAGAACCCTTTCCTTGCTCTGCTGTTGGCACTTTCTCCACAGCTCTCATGTTTGCTAACTCCATTATCTGTTGTAGAGCCTCTGTCTTTTGATTTGGAGGTAGATTTGGCATTCCTCTTTGTCTGGTAAAGTGTGGAAGTGGAACCGGTAACCTTGATCTATGGTTCGTAAAATCCACTTGTCCTTTGTTATGTGGTGCCAGTTTTTTGAAAATAAGGTTAGCTTTCCGCCTAGAGGAGCTGCTATTTGTTCCCTGGTAGGCGGGTTTAGGATTAAGTCACTGTGGCTGTGTTGATGTAGTGGCAGGTGTTGAGTCTGTGCCTCTGTTGTTACCTTGCCACTGTCGTCCTCTGTAGGCACCTCCTCTGGATTGGTTTCTGCCTCTGGAACGTCTATTCCTGCCCCTTTGAGGTCTTGTGGAGTCAGGAAAGGACCAATTTTTGGCAGGCCAGTTCCTGCTAAACCTTGGGGTTGAACCTGCAAGAAATCTTTAACTGTCTGGACTGATTTTGCCTTTTCTTCCATTTTCTTCATAACCTGCTGGGCAGGTGTACCAAACAAACTTGTTTTATCCATAGGAGCATCTAGCAATTTAGATTTAACATGATCCGGTAAAGCTTGCTCCTTTAGCCATGCATGCCTTCTAATTACAGTGCCAGTCATGGCTGATCTAAATGAAGCCTCCAGTGCATCATAGCCACATTTTAAAGAGTGGTTACTAACTTGCTGTATGTTATTTACCATTTCTAATACATATTTCTTATCAAGAGATTCATCAGTGGTTAGCTTTTTAGTTAACTGATCAAGCATAAACTCTTGGTATTGTATCATGTGAAACTGACAGTTTAAAGCTCTAGCTGAGAGAGTGGCTGAAGTGTAAACCTTTTTACCCCATCTGTCTAATGACCTTGCTTCCCTTTCAGAAGGAACAGGGTTTTTAGCTATGGTTGCGGCTACTGCCTAGGGACCCTGGGAAATAGTTTCAGGGTCTGCAAGAGGGGCCTTGTAAAGGTGGTGATGAGTATCTGGCACCCTGTAAAATCTGTCTGGTTTGGCAGGGGCTGGGGGTAAAGAATCTGGAGCGGAGCAGACATCATTGAAAGCATCATCCACCACAGAGAGAACAGGAGGTATAGCTAAGGGCCTGTGCTGTGGAAGGTGCAAAAAGGTCCTAAGTCTTTTCCTGGAGTCTGAAAAATCCTGTTGCTGCCATTGGAACTGTTCTCGCATGGCATGCAAGGTTTCCCCAAAGGAGAATTCTTCTGGTGGGGAAGCAGCTGGAATGGATTCTTCAGCATCAGAATCTTCAAAATTGGAGAAAGGAGCCTCTGGCTGGTCAGTTATGTCTGATTCATCAGCAGAATCATCAGAGGACACTGGCTCATGGGGCTCTGCCCTAGGTCTCTTCTCTGGGGGCTGAGAGGCCCTGTCTGGGTGAGATTGAGATCCTCTAATTAATGAAATTAAATCTTCTGCCAAAGTAAGCATTTGAGAACTGGAAGACGGCCTGGTTGACGGGGGTTTAACAGGCACTGTTTTAGTAGTCTTGGCTGCTTTAGCCCTGGCGAAGGCCTTAATGGACATGGCTGCTGGAGGCCTAGCAGCACCACGTGCTGGGGTAGAGACATCCAAGGGAATGGTGTCTGATAAGTCAGTGGTAAGCACCGTAGTGGGTAAAATTTCTGAGGCCGATTCAAGAGTGTTAGCAGGGACCTCAGTTGTAGAGATAGATTCAGCTGTATTTTGATCAGTTTTCTCGGTTTCGTCCGAAACCGAGACACTCATGATTTGCTTAACCATGGTTTCGCCGAAACCGCGGACCGCGAGTGTCGGTCTTTTCTTTGCGTTTTGGCAGAATGCGAGTCGGAGGATCCGACGGCATAATGTACGCAAAATCAGAACCGAAAAACTGTTCTGCAAACTCCGACCGACGCCTAAGCGTTCGTCGGTTGAAAGAAGCACAGGACGAACAGGCTGCTACGTCGTGGGCTGGGCCTAAGCAAGGTAGGCAGTAAGAGTGGAAATCTTTATGAGGTATTTGTTTCCCACAGGTTAAACAATTATTAACTTTTTCTGACATCGGCTGAGGCAAGAAAGAGTCCCCAACGGGGTACTTAGCTTTAGAAGTCTTCGAAGTAGTATTCGGTAGAAGTAATCTCTGGATCCGACCGACCGGCACTTGCGAACAGCTTCTGCTTCGGGCGCCACGCGGCAAGAAAGACTGAAGAAAATGGCGTCGGCTGATGTTTTTATACCCGAAGACCAGCAGAGATGACGTCGGGTGAAGTGCGACATCAGCCGAAGCCGGACCCGGACTTTGGAATCCGGCCGACTGAAGGGCTGCCTGACGACAGGACAACCCAGTTGTTATGACTGCAGATGCATCCATGAAGGACATGTGTGTAAATGAATATAGTGGTTAAGGGATTAGTTCATTAACCACTTTAGGCAAGAAGAAGGGGTTTGTATGAACAGAGACTCTACCCTTATGAAAAATTAGGTAAGGTGGGTTAGCCATGAGTGCTTGTAACTGAGACTCTTCTGGCTGAAGTTAAGGTTACAAAATGCACTGCTTTCTAAGGCACATCTTTAAGGTGGCTGAAGCTGCTGATCAAATGGAGCAGTAGTGAGTTTTTCCAGAATTAAATTCAAATCCCAAGGAGGAGGGATGGGCTTTCTCAGTGGTCTGAAGTGAAGGACCCCTTTCTGAAAGAGCTTTACCTCTAATCTAGATAAAAATGGTGGATTGAGAGGTAAGCAGACTGAGATATCTGACAAATGGACTTTCACTGAAAAGTATGAATGTTTAGACTTTAGGAGCTCACAGAAACAAGACAAGATTAGAGGTATATCTGCCTGAAAGGGGTCTAGTTGTCCGTGAAGACACCAAGTGGAGAATCTTTTCCATTTGGATAAATAGGATCTCCTGGTAGTGGGTCTCCTGGCATCCTGCAGGACAGATAGCATGTCCTCTGAGTAAAGGTGCCTAAATGGGATGAAGTTTATCGCCCACAGGGTTAGTCTGAGAGTTTGCAGGTGTGGGTGGATAAGAGATCCCTTTTGCTGTGTGATGAGGTCCACCTTGCGAGGCACCTTGTGGTGACTGCCCTTGGCTAGTGACAAAAGTAGGGGGGAACCAGTGTTGCCTTGGCCAAAAGGGATTCACCAACAAGGTTTTTGGCTTATCTTGCTGAATCTTCAGCAGGACTTTTTGTGCAAGAGGGAAGGGGGGATGCATACAGAAACATCCCCTTCCAGGAAATTGTGAAGGTGCCCACTCTCCAAGCTTGGGGAAGGGGACCTTGAGCAGAATAGCTGTAGTTGTCTTGTTCTGAGGGGAGGCAAATAGATATATCTGTGGTGTACCTCACCGGTGGACTATGTCCAGGAAAACACCTCTGTGCAGCAACCATTTGTGATTCTGAGATGATCTGCTGAGAGAATCTGCCTGATCATTGTTTCGTGACGGGATGTAAACTGCCTGTAGTGTTACATTGGAAAAGGTAGCTAGCTCCCATCCTTGAATGGCCAGCCTGCAGACTTGGTCCCCCCTTGCTTGTTGATATATCACAGGACCATGGTGTTGCCTGTAAATATTTTGAAGGGACCTGGGTGTGTGAGGGGAAGGAATGCTTTCAGAGCTAGAAGGGCAGTCATTTCCCTCATGTTGATGCATTTTTTCCAAAGTTAGGGGTCCCACTGGCCCTGCACCTTGAGTCCATTCATAGTGACCCCCACCCCAGATCTGATGCATCTGTGTACATCCTGTTGAACTGCAGTGAGAGGCTGTAATGGAAGTCCTAGATTCAGACGAATTTGCTGAATCCACCACCTGATTTCTTTCTTTAGACAGGGAAGGAATGGGACCTGAAACTCTAGTGGATGGGTGTGGTGGGACTAGACATTCTTCAAGTACCACTGAAATTTCCTCATGTGTAGCCTGGCACAAGGCAACTTGGACAGAGTGGCTGCCATCAAACCCAGGAGGTGAAGGAATTCCCTGGCTGAAATGCAGTTGACTAGGAGTAGTTTTTGAAAGAAGTTGGTCAGTGAAGTGACCTTTTCTAGTGGGAGAAAGGCCTTCATCAAATCTGTTCTTATTCTGCAACTCAAAAAAATCTGGTCTTAGGAAGGAGTATGGGAGGAGTTCAGTAGGTTAAATGTGAAACCCAGACTTTCGAGGAGGGAAATGATGAACTGAAGGTGTTTTTGCAGGGTACTTGGATCCTCTGCCAGGATGAGGAGGTCATCGAAGTATGGGAAGATTTGAATGCCTTTTGTTCTTCAAAAGGCCACAGCAGGAGCTAGACATTTTGTAAATGCCCTTGGATCTGTAGACAAACCAAAGGGCAAGGCAGTAAACTGGTAGTGCGAAGACTGCACTGCAAAAATCAGGAATTTGCAAAAGGCTGGATGGATAGGGATGTGAAGATATGCCTCCTTCAGGTCTAAAGTGACCAGAAAGGAACTGAGCATCAAGAGTGGAAAAAGGGTTTGAAGGGACAGCATGCTGAAAGTGGGTACATGCAGAAAGGGGGTTAGAAGAGAGAGCGAGATCCAGGATGGGTCTCCATGGGCCATCCTTTCCTGGGACTAGGAATAGCCTGTAACAGAAGCCTTGACCTTCCTGTCATGGGGGCACCCTTTCTATTGTGCCCTGTAGAACCAGATCTTGAATAACTTGAGGGATGAGATGGATTTAATCTTTTGGTGGGAGGGAGATATCTTTAGGGGAAGGTTTTTCCTGCCAAGTCATGAAATATCCTTTTACCACAATTGATAAAACCCATTTGTCTGAGGTGATTTGTTGCCACAGGGGAAGACAGTGAGAGAGGCGAGAAGAAAGGGGAAGGAGGTAAGGGGGGGTTGACAGTCACACATTATTACGCCTGTCAGGAAAGGGATGTCTTTGATTAGTTTGAGAGGTGCTAGGTCTGGAAAGGGAAGGTTTCTTGGCACCTTTTCTGGAACTGGAGGTAGGAGGTGCAGAGGTCTTTGGCAGTGTAGCTTCTGTGAAACTTCGGCACTGGTGAAACAAAGAGGTGCTTGAGGTCCTGCAGCTCCTTGTTTTATCCTGCAGTTTTTTAAACAATTCTGCTGACTGTTTTCCAAAGAGGAACTTATTGTCAAGAGGAGCATACATAATCTTGTTTTTGAAGTCATCTGGCAGTGGCTGTAGCCTGAGCCAGGAGTACCTACGAAGAACTGATGCTAATGCAGTTGACCTAGATGATGCTTCTGCAGCATCATAGCTGCATTTAATGGAATGTCTAGTGATTTGTGCAGCTAAGGAAAGTTTAGAGGCAAATTGCGGCTTGGTGGGAGAATCTGGAATGGAGGACAGCAGATTCATGGCTTGTGAAACTAGGTCTAAAGCGTATTTTACCATATGAGTTTGGTAATTAATGGCACTCAAGGCCACAGTTGAAGTATACAGTTTCTTTCCTAACCTGTCCATCACTTTGCTATCTTTATCTGATGGCAGTAAAGAAGAAGAGGGCAACTGTCTGGATTATTTGCCTGCTGAGACAGCAATAACAGCTGGGTCTACCATACAGCTGGGTCTACCATGGGAGGCTTAATAATGAATCTGAAGTCATCAAGAACTTTAAAGAACCTGTCTGGTCTTTTAGGGACAGGTGGCTGAGACCCTGGAGTCTTGGAAGCTTAGGGAAAAGCATCCAAATAGGCTAGAATAATTGGAAGGAAGGCTGAGGGGGAGGGGGATTCCATCTGCAGAAGCTCATAATACCTCTTCTTTACTTCTGTCATTTGTGTGGAACCCCATTTAAAGTATTCCCTCATTCTGGAAATAGTTTATCCAAAGGTGATGTCTCAGCTGGTGAATTGACTTCCAAGGAATCCTCATCTGGAGAACAGTATCCCAGGGGAGAAGCCAGCTGTGAAGTATAGGAGAGGGACTCATCAGAAGAAGAAAAAGAATCTTCATCATGGGTTTGTGGATGTGGCAATGGGCCAGCAGAAGCAGGCCTAGGGCTCAGTGTTGGAAGAGCAGCTGGAGTCTGTGAGGAAGTAGGCCTCAGGGCCAAGAAGGCCTGAAAGAGACTGGGAAAATGACTGCCAATGAGGCAAATCTTCTGATGGAGGAGACAGATGTTTAGACTTCTGTTTCCTTTTCAGAGAAGGGGTCTTAGGTCCAGGCTGAGTATGTGAAGGCCTAGTGTCCGACGTCAGCCTAGGACTAGAAGTGCTTTCCTCAGGGATGGATGGAAATGCTAGCTGTTCCAGCAAACCTGGTTCCCCCCCAACATCGGAGGCAGATATCGCTGCAACCTCCGTTGATGTGCAGGCTGGAGAAACTAAGGCGGCATCTTAAGAAGAACCTGCCAAAGTCACCAAGCCTATCGGACGTACCTCAGTCCCTAAACCGGCTGCTGGTAGGATGTCCTTACTCGGAGGTGCAGTCACTGTATCTGGCCTAGCTACGTTGGCCTTCTTTTTCTGTGGTTCTGCTGAGACAGCTGGTTCCAATTCCATACCCAAGGCAAGGCGCTTGAGTCGTTGGTTCTCAATGAAAAGCTTTAGGGCTGTGAGATGGGTGTGCAGTGTTTTTGGAACAAATGACTGGCAGATGGTGCATGCTTTGTAGTCATGGGAAGGCCCTAAGCAGAATAAGCAATGGTCGTGGCTGTCCTTGTGCGGAATTTGTTGACTGCACTTACATTTTCCCTTCCTAGATGACATGGATGGAATCAGCTAAGGGAAGAATATACAGCAACCTAAGCTAACAGAGAAAAAAAGAAAAAATTCCCCAACGGGGTACTTATCTTTTCAGGAGTCACTTGCACAGAGTAGAAAGAGCGAGCTGATGTTCGATTTATGGTAGGTACAAAACTGTACTATGTCCTTCATGGATGCATCTGCAGTCATAACAACTGGGTAGAATACCATAGCCAACTAGGGGAGGAGGAAGAATAGATTATGGTGTGGTAAGGATCCCTTGCAGTACAGCAGTGGCAAACCCTGCTCGGGATCTGGAATACAGAGGTAAATTATAATGCTTGGCAAATGTATGCACGGAGGTCCAAATAGCCGCCTCAATAATGTCCTTGGTTGCCACTCCTCGTAAGAAGGCTGTGGTAGTGGCTGTTGCCCTTGTAGAATGAGGCCTTATGTTCTGTGGAATTGGTTTTCCATGGAAGGAGTAACAGAATTGTATGCAATTTCCTATCCATTTGGAGATTGTCTGTTTGGAAATAGCTTTTCCTTCCTTCCTGTTGCATAGGCTACAAAAAGCTGGTCAGTTTTTCTGTTACTTTTGTTCTGTCCAGGTAGTAGCGTAGCTGTCTATGTACATCCAAGGTATGCAGCATTCTTTCCCCTCTGTTTTGTGGGTTGGGGAAGAAGGTAGGTAGGTGGATTGCCTGGTTTAAAGACACTCTGGATACCACCTTAGGCATAAATGTAGGATTAGTCCTCATGGACACTATCTTGGTGGAAGATTAGGAAGGGTTGTACTGCCATTAGGGCCTGAAGTTCAGAAACCCTCCTTGCTGAGGTTATTGCCAGTAGGAAAGCAGTTTTCCACGATAGATACTGTAGGTCTGCTGTTGCTGCTGGTTCAAAAGGTGCGAGTGTCAACTTTTCTAGCACAAAGTTCATATCCCAAGCTGGCAATGGTGGTTTCCTAGGAGGTTTTACATTCTTGATCCCTCTGAGGAACTGCCTGAGTAAAGGATGTGAAAAGACAGGTGGATCAAAGCTGTATTCTGCTGAAATAGCTGATGCATGTATCTTGATGGAGGAATAGGACAGGCCTGTATGTAGAAGTTCTGCCAAATACTCCAGAATGTTAGCAATATCTATATTCGACACATCTTTTCCTCTTTCAGCACTCCAAATGACAAACCTTTTCCATTTTCCTGCATAGTTCCTTCTTGTTGAAGGTCTGTGGGCTTCAAGGATAATGTCTTTAACCCTTTGGGAAAGTTCTGGATTAGTTGCTGCTATGTGATGTTCCATGCAGTCAGTTGCAACGTTTTTAGGTTTGGATGCATGATGCTGTAGTTGTTCTGAGTTAACATCAAAGGCATCAGGGGTATTGACCACATTTTGTCCCGAGACATGTTCCTCAGCAATGGGTACCAGTGTTGTCTTGGCCAGTTTGGAGCTATCAGAGTTATCCTTGGACGTTCCTCCTTGATTTTTAGTAATACCTTGTGTATCAAGGGAAGAGGTGGGAATGCATTTGCTGTCAGACTTTTCCAGCTGAAGGAGAGCGAATCCACTTTCCATGCAAGTGGGTGGAATGTCCTTGTGCAGAATATTTTGAGCTGGTGATTGAGAGGGGAAGTGAATAGATCTATCTGTGGCATTCCCCATTTCTTTGAGATGGTCTTGAAGATGTCTGGGTGTAGCATCCATTCGTGAGCATCCGAGGTGGTTCTGCTTAACATGTCTGCTAGAGTATTCTCCTTTCCCGGTACAAATATTGCCTGTAACTGGATGTTGTAGCTGAGTGCCAGGTTCCAAAGGTCCAAAGTCATTCTGCATAGGGGGTATGAATGAGTGCCTCCCTGTTTGTTGATGTACCACATGACTGTGGTGTTGTCTGTCCTTATCATCAAATGGCCTTCTTTGAGAAATGGTCTGAATTTTTGGATTGCCAGTTTTACTGCCAGCATTTCTTTTAGGTTGATGTGCAGGTGAAGCTGGTCCTGCGTCCACAATCCTTGAAACGCATTTGTCCAGCATGTGAGCCCCCCATCCTAGGTCTGAGGCGTCTGTTGTGATGGTTTGGCTTGCTTGATAGTTGTGAAAGGGTAGGCCTGGGTTTGACTGGCATGCTTGAGCCCACCATAGGAACTCCTGTTTTAGGCATGGGATTAGTGGAATTTCTGCTTCTAGGCTGTGCCTATGTTGGGACCATAAATTCTTTAGGTACCACTGTAGTTTTCTCATATGTAGTCTGGCATGTGGAACCAAGATTATGCATGATGCCATGAAGCCCAAGGCCTGCAGAACTTTTCTTGCTGTTAGCTTGTTCTGTCTTGTTAGTGCCAAGAAGTAAAGAGGGAGTTCTTTTTGTTTTCTGCAGTTAGGAATGCCATTTGTTTTACTGTGTCCAATTCCGCGCCCAAGAATGTCCTTGTTTGGGATGGTATCAGTCTTGACTTTTGTAAATTGACTGTGTATCCCAGTGCTTGTAGCAAGTAAATGACCCTTTGTAAATCTGTTGTCAGCTTGCTTTTGTTGTCCCCTTGTAGCAGGCAGTCATCCAGGTATGGATAAATTTGGATTCCCTGTAGTCTGCAGTGGGCGATTACTGATGCCAGGCATTTTGTGAATACTCTGGGCGCAGTAGATAAACCAAAGGGCAATGCTGAGAATTGATAGTGCTCTGATCCTGCAAGAAATCTGAGGTATCTTCTGCAAATTGGTCGAATGGGGACGTGCAGGTATGCCTCCTTGAGATCTAGAGTTACCAGCCAACACTCCTTGCCCAGCATGGGAAGAAGTTGTTGTAGGGTCAGCATTTTGAATTTTGGGACAATGATGTATGTATTTAAGGTGGACAGGTCGAGAATAGGTCTCCAACCGTTTTCCTTTCTTGGAACTAGGAATAGTCTGGAGTAGAATCCTTTGCCTTGTTCTGTTATTGGTACTCTTTCCACAGCTCTCATCTTTGTTAATTGCATTATCTGCTGTAGAGCTTCTGTTTTTTGATTTGGAGGCAGGTTTGGCATTCCTCTTTTGACTGGTAAAGTGTGGAAGTGGAACCGGTAACCTTGGTCTATGGTTTGCAAAATCCACTTGTCTTTTGTGATATAGTGCCAGTTCTTCGAAAATAAGGTTAATTTTCCACCTAATGGTGCTGCTATTTGTTCCCTGGTAGGCGGAGTTAGAATCAAGTCACTGTGATTGTGCTGTTGTAGTGGTAGTGGCTGTGTCTGTGCCTCTGTTATTACCTTGCCACTGTCGTCCTCTGTAGGCACCCCTCTGGATTGATTTCTGCCTCTGGAACGTCTATTCCTGGCCCTTTGGGATCTTGTTGGGTCAGGAAAGGCCCAATGTTTGGCAGGCCAGTTCCTGCTAAACCTTGGGGGCTGAACCTGCAAGAAATCTTTAACCGTTTGTACAGATTTTGCCTTTTCTTCCATTTTCTTCATTACCTGCTGGGCAGGTGTACCAAACAAACTGGCCTTATCCATAGGAGCATCTAATAACTTAGCTTTAACATGATCCGGTAAGACCTGTTCCTTCAGCCATGCATGTCTTCTTATCACTGTGCCAGTCATGGCTGATCTAAATGAAGCCTCCAGTGCATCATAGCCACATTTTAAGGAATGGTTACTAACCTGTTGTATGTTATGTACCATTTCTAATACATATTTCTTATCTACATAATTGAAGAAAGGAGCCTCTGGCTGGTCTGTAATATCTGAGTCATCCGCAGAATCATCAGAGGACACAGGCTCGGGGGGCTCAGCTCTAGGTCTCTTTTCTGGGGGCTGAGAGGCCCTGTCTAGGTGAGATTGAGATCCCCTAATTAAGGATATTAAATCTTCTGCCAGAGTAAGCATTTGTGAACTAGACGTGGGCCTGGTTGAAGGGGGTTTAACAGGCACTGATTTAGTAGATTTGGCTGCTTTAGCCCTGGCAAAGGCCTTAATAGACATGGCTGCAGGAGGCCTAGCAGCACCACGTGCTGGGGTAGTGACATCCAAAGGGATGGTGTCTGATAAGTCACTAGTAACCACTGTTGTAGGTAAAATTTCTGAGGCCGATTCAAGTAAGGTAGCAGGAACCTCAGTAGTAGTCATTGATTCAGCTGTACTTTGATCAGTTTTCTCGGTTTCGGCTGAAACCGAGACACTCGCGGTTTGCTTAACCATGGTTTCGGCCGAAACCGCGGACCGCGAGTGTCGGTCTTTTTCTTTGCGTTTTTTAACAATTTGGGTAGTCGGGAGGATCCGACGGCATAATGTACGCAAAATCTGAGCCGAAAAACTGTTCAGCAAACTCCGACCGACGCCTAAGCGTTCGTCGGTTGAATGAAGCACAGGCCGAACAGGCTGCTACGTCGTGGTCTGGGCCTAAACAAGGCAAACAGTAAGAGTGGAAATCTTTATGAGGTATTTGTTTCCCACAAGTTAAACAGTTATTGACTTTTTCTGACATCGGCTGAGGCAAGAAAGAGTCCCCAACGGGGTACTTAGCTTTAGAAGTCTTCGAAGTAGTATTCGGTAGTAGCAATCTCTGGATCTGACCGACCGGCACTTGCGAACAGCTTCTGCTTCGGGCGCCACGTGGCAAGAAAGACTGAGGAAAATGGCGTCGGCTGATGCCTTTATACCCGAAGACCAGCAGAGATGACGTCGGGTGAAGTGCGACATCAGCCGAAGCCGGACCCGGACTTTGGAATCCGGCCGACCGAAGGGCTGCCTGACGACAGGACAACCCAGTTGTTATGACTGCAGATGCATCCATGAAGGACATCAACAGGATTTGTGTTGGCATGCATTTTCTGAAGGGCATGAAGTCTGAAACTCATGCATATGTCATTATTTAGTGACTTCAGTCCACCGTGAATTGCCAGAAAACCACAAATTGTATGAGAAACAGACCAAAACTATGAGGTTAAATCTGGACAGTTGAGAGGTATGTTAAACACACACACACACACACACACACACACACACACACCTACCTTCTCTCTACTCTCACACAGCAACACACAAACACACACATACTCTCTCACACAGCTAACACAAACTCTCTCTCTCATACCGTAAAAAATGGCTAGTTTAAAGTTTACACACATACATACACACACACACACACACACACACACACACACACACCTTCTCTCTCATGCAGCAATGCATAACGCACATTATCCCTCATATAAACAGAACTAATTTAAATTACATACACACTCATTATCCCTCATATGAACACACACACACACACACACACACACACACACACACACACACACACACACACACACACACACACAATTACCACCTTTTCTTGTACGGAATGGCTTAGTTTAAATTCCATGTGCAAGTGTAGAAGGTGTTTACTTCCACAGTGGACTGTGTGCGGTGCACACATAGTTCTCCTTAAAGGAGAAGATGCTGTCATATATGCGTATAAGACATTTTTTTTTGCCTAATGATGGAGCTGGTTCTGCGTGCTGGTCAGGAACATTCAAAGGGCTGGATGTGGCCCAGGGGTCATACAATGCCCAGGGTCAGCCCTAACCCAACATATCCCCCATGTCTGGAATAGGCTGCCCTTTACACTTAAGAAAGTATTTCCCTAACAACCTTTAAAATCATTCTGGATGACTGGATGAGCAAATCACAAACTTTCACCAGGGATATGTCTGAATTAGTACTCAATGGTATCACTTACACTGATCCTGTTGACTTAGCCAACCTGCTAGCAGATAGGTTCAATGCAAACTTCACCCCCTTCCCCCTCAAGGCCCTTTCGGCATCCCCGATACTTGTCCCGCACTTCACATCTCCATAGATCAAGTGTTAAAGGCCCTATCCAAGGCAAAGAACACAGCTTCCATGGGACATGATAATATCCCAGGCTGTATTCTGCATCATCTCCAGCAAGAACTAGCTTCACCATTGAGCACCCTATTCAACCACAGCCTAAGTACAGGCTTCATTCCAGCAGAGTCGAGAAAGAATAGCTTGGAAAATCTTACCATAACAATAGATGTTCTTCTCTTCCATGTTGCAGCATTCTGTATTCTTGGGTCTCCTTCTCTTGCTACCTGAATGTACGGCCAATCTTCAAAAGTTTGTAGTCACTGGTAGGTGGATGGGTGGGATGTCTGACGTGGCTAGACTAGCGTGGGCCATAAAAGTGACGTCTGCAGGCACCAGGCCTCAGAACTGAGCACCCCAGTCAGACCCCAGTTCTAGGAAATGCTGAGCAAGTCCAGTGCCATCCAAGAAGGAAAAGTATGTTAACAGGAGGGGCAGGAGGCAGGGAAGGAATACTGCAACATGGAAGAGTAGGACATCTATGGTTAGGGTAAGATTTTACACAACTATTCTATGTCCTTCTATTCACATGTTGCAATATATTGTACTCTTGGGTGAGTGCCAAAGCTCACTGTGAGGAAGAGGGTAGTGGCTTGGAGGAATTCTCTATGAATCCATGGAGGATAGCCCTGGCAAATCCAACCCTGGATCTATAGAGTTGGTATAGTTTGTAATGTTTGGTGAATGTGTGGACAGATGTCCAAGTGGCTGCCTCTAAAATGTTAGAGGTGGCCAGACCTTTAAAAAAGACTCCAGAAGAGGCCATAGCCCTAGTGGAATGTGCTTTAACCCTGTATCCCAATGATTTTCCATGGTGTGCATAGCAGAAGGTAATTGCCCTGGAAATCCAGACTGAGATTGTCTGTTTTGTTATGACTTTACCCAGGGTTCAGGGGTGGTCAGACTTCCTGAGGGACTTAGTCTTGTCTAGGTAGAACCTAAGCTGTCTGCGTACATCAAGGGAGTGTAAGACTCTCTTACTGTCACTTTGTATGTGGGCAAAGAAGGTGGGGAAGTGGATGGCTTGGTTTAAGGAAAGCTCATTGACCACCTTGGGCATGAAGGATGGATTGGTCCTATGGGTTACCCTGCCTTTGTGTAATATGAGAAAGGGGGGAATGGCCATGAGAGCTTGTAGCTCAGATATTCTTCTAGCCAAAGTCAAGGCCACTAGGAGTTCTGTCTTCCATGTGCAGTGTTTCAGAGAAGCATTGAATGCTGGTTCAAAGGGGGGGCACCTTGAGGTTCTCCCAAGACGTAATTCAGATCCCAAGGAGGGGGAGTGGGTTTCCTGGGGAGGATGAGATGCAGCACTCCTTTTTAAAACAACTTTGTAGGTACTCTGGAAGCCAGAGGGGCTTCCAGAGGCAGACAAGATGAGATGGCAGACAGATGAGCCTTGATGGAGGAATATGCTAATCCTGTCTGCAAAAGTTCACACAGACAGGACAGTACCAAAGGGACTTGGCTCTGTAATGAGTCCAACTGTCTCTGAAGACACCATATGGAGAATCTTTTCCATTTGTATACATAAGATCTCCTGGTATTAGGTTTCCTGGCCTCCTGTATGACTGTGAGCTCGTCCTTATTGTATAAGTGTCTGTAAGGGATCAGAATTCTATCACCCACAGCGAGGTGTAGAGATTGTCAGTGTGGATGGATTAGAGATCTCTTGTCCTGTGCGAGAAGGTCCACTCTGTGAGGTACCTTGTGGTGACTGCCTTGGCTAAGTGCAGAAGGAGGAGGAGCCAGTGCTGTCTTGGCCAAAAGGGGGTCACCAACAAGATTTTTGGTCTATCCTGATGAATCTTCAGTAGGACTTTCTGAATAAGAGGTAAGAGGGAATGCATAGAGAAACATCCCCTTCCAAGATATTGAGAAGGCGTCCGTTGCCCTCGCCAGAGGGTTGGGCAGCCTGGTGCAAAAGGATGGAAGTTGCCTGTTCATGGGGGGGGGGGGGGGGGCAAACAGATCTATTTGAGGCTACTCCATCTGTGGACTAAGTCCAAGAACACATCCCTGTGGAGCATTCATTTGTGCGACTGTGACATGGACCTGCTTATGGTGTCTGCCTGAGAGTTCTTTTCTGAAGGGATGTAGACTGCCAGAAGTGTTACTCCCTGTTTTATTGCCAGCTCCCACACTAGGAGAGCTAGTCTGCATAGCAAGCACGATTTTGTTCCTCCCTGCTTGTTGACATACCACGGAACTGTAGTATTGTCTGTGAACAGTTTTGGAAGGCTCTGTTTCAGTTTGGGCTAAAAGGCCTTCAAGGCCAAAAGAACTGCTCTCATCTTTCTTACACTAATGTGCTCTTGTTTGTTGGAGTCTGACCAGGTGCCCTGGATTCTTAGGGGGCCTACAGTCACTCCCCAACCCCAGTCTGAGGCATTTGTGTACATTTCCTGCACTGGCAGGGGGAATTGAAGGGGTAGGCCTGGGTTGTGGCTCACCTGATTCAACCACCACTGAATCTCTTTCTTGAGACAGGGTAAAAAGGGGATTTTGTACATCAGAGAATGAGAGTGCAGAGTCCAAATGGATCTTCGGTACCACTGAAGCTTCCTGATGTGAAGTCTCGCCAATGGTAACATGGAGAGAGCTGAAGCCATGTGTCCCAGTAGCCTGAGGTACTGTCTGGCAGTCTGTTTTGTGGCTTGACTGACCAAGAGCAGGTACTGTGTTAACATTTCCCCTTTTTGGGGTGGTAGGAAGGCCTTCATAATATCTGTCGGAATCCTGCACCCTAGGAAGACCAAGTCCTGAGGTTGGACAAGGGATAATTTATCTGGATACCCAGTGCCTTCAGGAGGGATAGGGCTGTCTGTAAGTGGAGCAGGAGGGATTCTTTGCAATCCACCTGGATGAGCAGGTCGTCTAGATAAGGGAAGATTTGGATCCCTTGAGTCCTGCAGAAGGCCACCACTGGAGCCAAGCCCTTGGTGAAAACCCTTGGTGCCATAGAGAGACCAAAGGGCAAGGCCAAGAAGTGATAATGAGAGGAGGCCACAGAGAAACATAGGTATCTCCTGAATTTGGGCCTTATGGGGATGTAAAGGTAGGCATCCTTAATGTTCAAGGTGGCTTTGAACCCCTGAGGCAAGATCAAAGGGAAAAGAGTTTGCAAGGAGAACATCCTAAAGGTGGGTATTGCAGGAAAAGATTTAGGTGGGAGAGGTCCAGAATTGGCCTCCAGGGGCCATCTTTCCTTGAGACTACGAATAGCCTGGAATAAAATCCTTTTCCCCTTTATTTCTGTGGGGCAGGTTAGATGGTACCCTGGGCCGTGAGGTTGTCCAAAACTGGTTGGGGGGGTTGAGGGATACCCCTCCCAGATGGAGTAGTGATCCATGTCATAAAGTAACCACTTTCTGTTATAGATAGGACCCACCTGTCTGTGGTGATGTTTCTCCACACCGGGAGACAGTGAGAGAGCCTTAGTGATAGTGGGATAGAGGGGGAGGGGTTTCAAGAGTGGCAGCTAGTCACAGACCACCTGCCCTGTCTTGAAATTGAGGCTTCTGGACTAGAGGCTGGGCAGGTCTGGCAGGAGTGGTTTGCTTCCTGGCAGCTTTCCTAGGTCTGGAAGGGGGAGTGGGAGCAGAGGGCTTCCTGCTAAATTGAATTTTTGATGGGTAATTTCTATGGAACTTGGGGATAGGACAGACAAACAGGTGTTTAAGATCTTGTAGCTCCTTCCCCTTTTGTTGCAAAGTCTTAAAGAGCTTTGCTACTTTGGTGCCAAAAACAGCCAAGTTGTCTAAAGGTGCATCTAGGAGTTTTGCACTGATGCCATCAGGTAGTGGCTGAAGTCTTACCATGAATACCGTCTAAGAACAGAGACTGATACAGCTGACCTCGATGAGGTCTCAGCAGCATCATAGCTGCACCTAACAGAGTGTCTAGTGACCTGGGAGGTTAAGGAAATGAAGCTGGACAGTTGACATTTGGCAGGGGAATCAGGAATATCAGTCAACTGCTTTGAGACTTCTTCCAAAAGAGCTAAGGTGTATTCGGACATGTGAATCTGGTAGCTGACCGCCCTGAATGCCAGGGTGGAAGATGTGTAGACCTTTTTTCCCCAAATGATCCATAGCCTTCCTATCTTTGTCAGTAGGAAAGAAGGAAGGAGTTTGGATGCCTTGTCTGCAGAGACTGAGATTGTGCCTGGGTCAGCTGCAGGGCATTTCACCAAGAATTTAGCTCCCTTAGGAACTTTGTAGAACCTGTCAGGCCTGCAGGTGGGCAGCGGGCTGCCAGTCTAGGTTCAGGGAAGCTGCACCGAAAGCATCAAGGAAAGGCTGGCAGTACTGAGGAGATAGCTGAATAAGCAGGGAACAACTCTATCTGGAGAAGTTCGTAGTACCTTTTTTGAACCTCTGTTACCTCAGATGAATTCCATTAAAAGTGCTTCCTCATCTTAACAATGGTCTCCCCAAAAGTGAGATCCTCTACTGGGGAATCTGCTTTAGTAGATTCTTCCTCAAGGGAGGCATATCCAAGAGAGGAGGGAGGTTGGGAGACAAAAGAGAAAAATTCCTCTGAAGAAGAGTTAGATTCCTCCTCTTGCACCTGCGGCACAGATGTTCTGAGGTCTGGTGCATGCAGACATCACTTTTATGGTCCATACTAATCTAGCCACGTCAGATGTCCCATGCACCTAGCAGTGACTACAAACCTTTGAAGACTGGCTGGATGTTCTGGTAGCAAGAGGAGGAGACCCAGGAGTACAGAATATTGCAACAAGAGAATAGAAGGACATCTGCCACTGTCATCCCCTTGCAAAAAGGTGGTGCCACTACTGACCATAGAAACGATCACCCCATTAGCTTGACAAGTCTGATCTGTAAAGTCATGGAGTGTATTATTATGGATTTCATTAACAAGGACATAGGCAATCTCAAAGCACTTGACCCCACCCAGTTCGCATTTGTCAAGGGCAGATATTTCCTGTGGAACCTGGTTGACTTCTTTGAGACTGTTACCAAGGCCCTGGATGAGGGAAAGTCAGTACATACAGCTTATCTTGACTTGGTCAAGGCCTCTGTCACAATCCCTCATTCAGGCATTACCAAAAAGCTAACACAACTTGGCATAAATCCCTATCTCATCAGGTGGGTGGCCAACTGGCTAACTGACAGGACCCACAAGGTCAAAATAGACAACTCCACCTCTGATAGCAGACCTGTCAGTAGTGGAGTTCCCTAGGGATTTGTCATGGGACCCCTACTGTTTGACATCTACTTCTCAGAGGTCCAGGCAAAGACAAAAGGTATGTGGCTGACTGTATGTTGGGTGATGTCAATGACTCCCCAAATGATGCTAACATACTGCAAGAGGGTCTCACAGCAACAAATGACTGCTGCCAAAGTCATGGCATCACATTAAATGCAAAAAAATGTATCATCATACCATTTGGCAAAAACACAGCCCCTACTGTTTACATCAACAGCAACCCCCTAAACGCACAACCTGTGGTGAGAGACCTGGGTACTCGGTTTGACAACAATCTCACATTCGACCATAATGTAGCGGCAGTGGTCAGAAAAGCCTTTTACTTGGTTCATCTCATAAGTAAAGGGACTGTATGCAGAAAAAAGGAGATTACTACCTCTCTATACTCCTCCCTCATTAGGCCAATAACTGAGTATAGCTCCCCATTTGGTATGTATCACTCCAAACATCTGTACTTACTGGTAAGGCCACAGAAATACCTCACAAAGAGAATCCATGGCCTTCAACACCTGTTCTATGTGGACAGGCTCAAACTCAGTATCATACAGACTGCTCGGGGGTGATCTATGTCTCGCCTACAAGGCAATCTCGGACTCTACCCTACTAGAGATGCTCCATATCTGCAAGTCTACCTCCTCGAGCATTACCTGCTCAAAAGGCCTGAATCTAATATGCAACATCAACAGAACCTGCTGGAGAAACAGGTTTGTCTCCCACAGGCTGCCCCATCTCTGGAATAGACTTCCCATACACGTCAAACAGAATACCTTACTGACCCTTTTTAAGAGCAACATTGATGAGTGGAAGGGAAACCACAAATTTGTCCCAGGGGTTCCACCTGTGTCCCTCACTGACAGGGGCGACAGGTGCTGACTGAGGCTTCTTCTGGGGGATAACCTCTTGGCTAGGCTTGTAAGGACCCCAGGGTCATTAGCCTACTAACCTCCTACAATCCTACGATCCTATGTGATGAAAGTCTACTTAACAGAGGACTCTGTTACCCTCCTACTAATAAAAGTTAAGAAAGTCGGACAAAGATTAAGTTAACAGCATAGATCCAATATTACATCAAGCGCTTTCACCCAGGACCTCCCAGGCTTTGTCAAGATCTTGACAAAGCCTGGGAGGTCCTGGGTGAAAGCACTTGATGTAATATTGGATCTATTTCTTTGCCGAATTAATCTTGATTATTGTCGAAACAAAGCTGTGTTTTTTCTACCTTGGTTCCAAGCCGTGACTTCTTAACTTTTATTGGATTCGAGTAAGTTTTGGACTTTTCCTGGTACCCTCCTACTAATACTATGTGATGTCACTGAGCTTCTTGGTGTTATCTTTTGACTATAAACTTAGTAAGAACCTATAAACCTATGCAGATTGATTTTTGCAAAGTCTACAATTTCTGTAGCTTACAAGTGAACACTTCACCAAAGATTTTATGAAAATGCGCTAGGGTAGGAAGTAAGACATGTTTTCTAATAAGAATATTTTATTAACTCTCTCTCTTATGAACCACAGCCAACTCCTAGACTGACTCCGAGGACAGCCACCTAGACAGCAATAATTCTAACACCAAGACAAGCATGAGGCACACACATTACTTTTTTCCAATTTGTAAATATATGTATTGTAAGCAACAGATATGCCAAACCAGTCTCCTAGATACTTACAGGCCTGCATGTTTTCAAGCACACTGCCATCAGGGCCTGATGCATTAAATTTACCCTTGTTCAGACACTGCCTTTACTGGGTGCCAAGCAGCATATTGTTTTGTTTCTTCCTAAATAATTGTTAAGGCCTAGTTGATTAATAGACATTCAGAGCTTATTTAAACTGCAGTTTAGAATTTCTGCTGTCAGTGAAAATGAGGTGCCAGAAAAACAATCAATCATTTCATCTGCATACTAAAACAGTTTACAGATGCTTAATAAAATGATAGAGGTACACTGATGTAAACAGCTATGGTCCCATTATGGAGCTCTGTATCAGTCTTGATTTAAATAGTTGTAGAGGAGAATGCATTTAACTGTCATTATGAAATATCTATGAGATGGAGATAGGAAAGCAATTTCATAGATGCAGAAAGTACAGTTTTGTACCTACCATAAATGTAGATGTCCGATAGGTATGCATCTGCAGTCATAACATATGGGTTGTCCTGCCTCAGGCAGCCCTTCGGTCGGCCGGATTGCAAAGTCTGGGTCTGGCCTCGGCTGATGTCGCACTTTTCCCGACGTCAGAGCGTCTGGGGTATAAAAGCATCAGCTGATGCCATTTTCCTCAGTGTTTCTTGCCCCAGATGCCAGGTGCCCTCTAGGAAGGCCAAATTTGGAGGAATGCAGTAACATTCAAAACATTTTCAAAAAAATATATACATATATATACAAACAAATACACCATAATAGATCCCCCAGCTAGCTAATGGAGGAGTAAGTACCCTAGGAATACCACAGAGGGGAAGGAGGGAGGGTAACCCTGACTGCAGATGCATACCTCTCGGACATCTACATTTATGGTAGGTACAAAACTGTACTATGTCCTTCAAGGATGCATCTGCAGTCATAACATATGGGTAGAATACCATAGCCATTCTGGGGGAGGAGGTACTAAAAAAAGGATGGTGTAGTTAAGATCCCCTGCAGGACTGCAGTAGCAAAACCCGCTCTGGATCTGGAGTATAAAGGTAAATTGTAATGCTTGGCAAATGTATGCACGGAGCTCCATGTAGCAGCTTCTAAAATGTCCTTGGTAGCCACCCCTCTTAGGAAGGCTGTAGTGGTGGCTGTGGCCCTTGTGGAATGAGGCCTGATGTTTGCAGGAACTGTCTTTCCATGAAAGGAGTAACAAAATCGAATGCAATTTCCTATCCACTTTGAAATTGTCTGTTTGGAAATTGCTTTTCCTTGTACCCCAGCAGCATATGCTGCAAGGAGTTGGTCAGTTTTTCTGTTACTTTTAGTTCTGTCCAAGTAGTAGCATAGTTGCCTATGTATATCCAGAGTGTGTAGAAGTTTTTCCCCTCTATTTTGTGGATTTGAGAAGAATGTAGGCGAGTGAATAGCTTGGTTCAGGGATACCCTAGATACCACCTTTGGCATAAAAGTAGGATTGGTTCTTAGTGAAACTCTGTCCTGATGGAAGATAAGAAATGGCTGTACTGCCATTAAAGCTTGTAACTCAGATACTCTTCTTGCTGAAGTTATGGCCAGAAGGAATGCAGTTTTCCAAGACATAAACTGTAGATCCGCAGATGCTGCTGGTTCAAAGGGAGGAAGTGTTAGTTTCTCCAGCACAAAGTTGAGATCCCAAGTAGGTAAAGGGGGTTTTCTTGGAGGATTAATGTTTTTGATCCCTCTCAGAAATTGCCTGGGGAGGTGGCCAAGGATGAACACAGGATAGCAGCAGATTTCTTCAGCTCCACCAATTTCATTACACTGACAGGAATTAATTACTTAAAAAATTAATTTTTGAAGTAATTTTCTTTCTAAATATGTTTGTTTTATATAGTTCTTGAACTATATCTAAAAAAGAAAGGAAATCTTAACAATATTCCTGTCAGAAATCACTTTGGAAATTTTCCTGTCAGTTTATCAGTCTGAAATGAGTTCCAGTAAGACAAATTCTCAAGACTCCAGCATCAAGAAAGAACTTCAGTCTCTGATAATTATAATCCAGCAACTTACTGCTAAGATGGATAAAATGGATACTAAAATAGACACCTTCATAGAAAAACTAGAAAACAAATAGACTTGTTACATATAGACCTGCAACAACAGAAGATCCAGATGACAGGCATAGAAGAAGCTGTGAATGACATGGAAAATGGAATACAAGAAGAGGAAATCAACATTGAGTTTCTGCTGAAACAAAATACACATTTACAAACAAAGCTGGATGACCTGGAAAATAGATCTAGGCTAATAACATTAGGATTTTTGGACTGCCAGAAAATATTGAAGGTAACAATATTACTTCTTTTTTAACAACATGGCTCCCTAAAACTTTAGACTTACCAGAAGCATTCTCTTTTGGTATCGAAAGAGCACACAGATCTATAGCTAATACTAACTCTAACAAAAACTATCCTAGATCAGTTATAGTTAGATTTTTATCATCTTTTGATAAAGAGATGGTTTTTAAATCTGCTTGGGCTAAAACTCCTGTTAAGATTAATGAGACAACTGTGCGTTTTGACAATGACTATTCTTCCATGGTAATAGCTAAAAGAAAAGTTTTTCTGCCACTAATAAGGGAGCTTAAAAAAGCACAGTTTAAAACATACCTTCTGTTTCCTGCCAAGCTTAAAATCTTCCTTCCTGATGGTCCTAAAATTTTCGATGACTTAGACTCTGCTTTACTGTTTATCAAAAAAAATAAGACTTTGGATAAAATAGAAGAAATGGAATGGGCTAGTCCTTCATTAAAGAGACTGGCAACTGAAACTTCGTGGAAGACTTCAGAGAAGAAGAAGAGACTAAAAAACAAATGATTTGTTCTAGGTCTTTTTTTTTCTCATCATTTTATTTCATTATTAATCTTTTTAAATATAGTTCCTGCATTTCCAAGAAGCAACAAATATTTTGAAAAAGATTTAATCAAAGTTATTCTCTGTGTGCAAAGAAATGTTTTGTTTCATAACTAGTCAAAATATCTGGAGACTTAATGGCAAGTTGTGATTCAACTTGTTTCTCTTTCTGAAAAGAAGTAAGGTTAGTAATTTGATACATTTTTTTTTCTTTATCTTTTTATTTTTTTCTTCTCCTTTTCTTCTTTTCTATGTTTAAACAATGACATTCTATTTAGATTATGTAGTGGGTGAAGGGTGGGGGAAGGCAGGGAGAGAAGAGTAATGAAAATATGATTAATAGAATAATAACATATTTATTCCTTGTAAAAAGCTTATATGTTCTTCAAATGCTATTCCTAATTATACTTTCTTGATTACACTGCTTATGCTTGTTTGTAAATAATCTGTCATGCTTTAACTAATAATAATTAGAGCTAAATAATAGTAAATATGTTTTATTTTTAACTCTATTAATATAAACAGTAAGTAATATTTCATTGTATATACTTCTTATAGCTTTCTCTTACATTTTTTTTTTATTTCTGCCTTACACCCTTTTACTTTCTACTCTCTTTTTCTTTTCTTTATTAATATATAGAAATGCTTTTGATCATATAGACACAGTAAATAATAAGATTTGCATAAAAATTGAGTTGGGACAAAAATATTGAGTTTTATTACTTATTAATAATTTTGGGCTTAATTTCACTTACATAGAGGATGTAATAACCTGTAAAATACATTGTGAAGGTTTTGTCATGTTTAGATGCATTTACACTGCTAAATGAATGTTTGTCACTAGTTTTTAATAAGTTTCCCGCCAAAATGTTAAGAGAGACAATCTGGGATGTGGGCTGTCTCATGCACAGTGTCCATGAGCTACTTCAAAAGCTTCAACTCTCAGAATTCTCACAGAGAAGCTGAAAGCAGCTAGTCTCACCTTTGACCTAGATATCACACTGACACATCACAGATTCAGCAATGACACTCTACCAGGAAATATAAATGATACAAATGCAACTATGTGAAGGAAAAATGAACTCTTTAACATCTAAATGTGAGTTATTTTATATAATTACTTAAATATCTATGTTATAATTCATAAAATATGTCAGTTATAATGAGTTTAAATGAGACAGTTTCTTGTAGTAAGTAAATGTCTTATTTTAGAAGGCATAGAAAATGAAACATTTATTCAAGTGTTTTTGAAAATCTACTTAACAGCAGCTTAATAATCTGTGTTAAAAACTTATGTTCCAAACATATACATTACTATAACTCATTTAATTCATCTGATTGACAAGCATAAATAATTTTATAACTATATACTGGAAAAAATTGTCATGTGATATATTTTAAAGCAGTAGTATAGCATGGTTGTAAAATCTGGTTACTAAAATGTGTTTGCTGTGCATTATTTTGTATAAAGCAGACAGATTTATTGTAGGGACAGCAAGTAAGATAGTGCTCAGTAAGGACATAACTCAGTGAGATCAGATATATATATATATATGTGTGTGTGTGTGTGTGTGTGTGTGTGTGTGTGTGTGTATATATATATATATATATGTGTGTGTGTGTGTGTGTGTGTGTGTGTATGTGTGTGTGTATATATATATATATATATATATATATATATATATATATATATATATATATATATATGAGTGTTTCTGAGAATCTGAATAACTATGCAGTATGATTTATAACAATTTCTATGAATATAATACTTTATTCTATTGACAATAATGAGTTTGAGTAAATGCTCATATACAAGCAATTCAAGGTTTTTTTTGGAAGCTGTTAATTGCATTTACATGACAGAAAATAGATGCATCTTAATATATGTAATGTCTGAATCATATTAGCCAAAGTTTTTGATTTAAATGAATGTTAGAACATATTTTTCTCTCCTCTTGATTTCTAACATCAAGATTATTTGAATGCTATTTGAATACAAGTGTTTTATATTACATGGATGTACATAGTAGTATGAACAGTTTAAAAAAAAAAAAAAAAAAAGGTTTATTTTAGTTTATATGATGCTGTTTTACCAAATGTGTACTCTTGTCTTGCTAGATAATTGAACTGAAAACTGTTAACCTCAGTTAAATATAACTAGTATTAAATTGATAAGGTGGTAGCTGAGGTACTGCTGCTTAGGGTAGGGGGTTAACTTGAGTGGTAAATACTACTCTAAGTTGGAGTTTATAACTCCAGGCTGGATGCAAGGTTTAATCCTTACATTATTTTCACTTGTTCATTGTTATCTGTATATAGTTTTGGCATCCACAATATATTTTGTACATTCATTGTCACTACAAACAAAATTGAATCCTATACGAAATCCCATAAGAAATTCAATAAATACAGCTATATTTAAAGGTACACCTAAAGGAGGAGATGTAACATTACTTATCTTGTTATTTGTTATTTTGATCATAAGATTCTTAAGTTTTAAAAATGCCAAATGACATCTTTAAAAGGAATTTCTTTAAACATTAATGGATTGAATAATCCATGTAAAAGGGCAAGCCTAATAAGATACATTAATTTACATAAGGCCAACTTAGTCTTCCTGCAAGAAACCCATCTCTTGAAAAAAAGATATTGATAAACTAGCCACAAACAAATATACAGTATTGGTTAGTTCAGAGCACACTCAGAAAAAAAGAGGAGTGGCTATTTTATGGAATAAAAGTATGCCCATTCCTAAAACCATTAAGTCTTATCAGGATGACAAAGGAATGTTTTGTATGGTTACAATACAAATTAATGGGAAGACTTACACTTTAATTCATGTATATTGGATACCTGGAATTGGTATTAATACAGTGAAACATCATCTTGATAAGATCATATCATTCTCTACAGGAGATATTATTTTAGCTGGTGACTTTAATTGTATACTACATGAAAGTGATACTACCACTATAGGGAAAAGAAGAATTACATCTAATGCAAAACATTTAAATGATTTTGCTAATTCTTATCATTTGAATGATATTAATAATCAGATAGATTCAAAGTCATTACCATACACATTTTTTTCTAACAGATACAAAACTTATTCAAAAATAGATAGGGTCTTTATTTCTAACCAGATGGTAACAGATTTAATTAATTCCAAAATCATTTCATGTCCTATATCTGATCATAATTCAATTGTTTTTGAATTCATGATAAAAAATACTCACAATGTTCAGATCAAAAGGATACCAGCATACTTAACTCAACTAAAAGACTATAAAGAATATATACTTTCAGAAGTAAAACATTTTTTAGACATAAATAATACTCCTGAAGTCTCCATTGTTTATGTTTGGGATGCCTTAAAATCATATCTATATGGACAAATATATAATTTGGTATAATAATAAAAGGAAATCTTGGGATAAGGAATTGTTAGATATTCAAAGTAAATTAGACTGTTATAAACATAATAATAAAGAAAATATTATGGACAAGAAAGTTATTGAAGAAATAAACAAACTAAATGAGAAATACAAAGAAATTTTAACTCATAAAGTTAAAATAACTTTAGAGAAATACAAGTTTTTGTCTTATTCAATAAGCCCCAAATACTTACATAGACTTAAAAATAAAACAAAAAGGTTGAATAAACAAAACCATATCAAAGAAATCCTTTCTCTAAGGAAAAAGAAGAATGTTTCTAGTATACCAGAAATACTAGATGAATTTAGAAATCACTTTCACAAAATTAACCATAATAACATTAACATGGAACCTAAAGATAAAATAAAGGAGTTTATAACCACAAACATGAATAAAAAGCTTAATAAACAACAGATTAAACTATTGGACAAGAGTATTTCATATACAGAAGTTATTACACAAATAAATAAGCTTAAATCAAACAAAGCACCGGGTAATGATGGTATTATACCAGAGATATATAAAATCCTTTCTAAAAGTACATATTCATTAATACATAAGCCCCGGGATTCATGAACCTTGCGCCAGGCGCATGCATAGCGTAGGCGCCACAACGCCAGATATGGCCGCCGAGCGATTCAGGTACGATCCAATTCCACGTGCACTACCGGCGTGCGCCTGAGTTGCGCCGCCTCTGGCGTAGGTATGTTAAACACCCGATGTGCGGTGTTGCACCATGCAAATGAAGGCATATAGCGATCCACGAAGTGGCGCAGGCGTAGCAGAAGGGCACGGCAATTTAAACCAAAAAAAAATGGTTTACATATATCCAAACATGACATAGGAGTAACGGAAGGCTGTCAACGTCAGGTATCATACTGTTGCAATATGCCAATGGCGAAAGACACCGAGAATGTCAAAAGAAAACATGCACAAAATGTAAATAATGACATAAATGGTATGTCCGCAGAAACCACAGCAGAACCCCAGGACATGTCCGCGGAAGGTGCGAAACAATGAAATAATATGACAATGTCATAAAAGAGCAGTATAATACACATCAGCCTCACAGCCACAATACACCATAGTATGCATGGAAAGCCACAACCACAGCGCAAGGGTTGCCAAGGAGTGGCGGCAGTGTTCGGCGCCGTAACTATGTATTAGTAGTCAATGCCATGCAAATGAGGCAGATAATACTGAATCGCAAACCCCCGCCGGCGTAAGGCTGCACCAAACGGCGCAGCGGTAATACACCGAGGAGTGGCCCAGAGGGAATACATGTCAACCGCAGAGGGGTGTGCCACTGTAGGAGGAAGCACATTGGAGCCCAGCAAACATGGGCTGTACAATGCACATCACAGCAGCAGGACCGCGTGGGGAAATAGTTGCGCTGAGAGTACACAATGCGCGCAGAGATGCATGTGCACGAGGATGACTACGTTCCCCTAACCCAGTCATGTGACAGCCGCCCCATCAACAACAACGGATACAGGAAGGTGATGCGGAGAATATGAGGATTGGAGTCGTAATGAGCAATCAACACCAATCAACCCACAAAGGGCAATTGGCGGCAGCTGACAACTCTGCATGCAGAAACCCGCAAAACGGGAAAGGGGAGGCATATGAATGCAAAGAAAGTAGGGGATGTAGCAGAATTGCAAAGAGTGAAGAACCGATACAGCACAGACATGTAGAGAGGTAGCATAACGGCGGCGGCAGACAAAATGCATGATATGCCATGTCCCAGAAACGACACATGACAGGGCTCTGCAGGATGCAATCCAGGAAATAGTATGCGCAATGTGCAGAAACAGTAAGGTAAGGCCTAAAGCTAAACCAATGCAGGCAAGTGTAATGTAACACCAAAGGCAACAGCGTTGCAGTGCCAATGGTAAAACACGGAAGATAATCCACAGATACGGCCGCACAGACACACCCAATGACATCACCAGGTGTACAGCACAACAGTATAAAGTGTGAATGCACACAACACACAGCGCGTATTCCCAAACGCTGCACTTTAGGTGTAAACACACGGGGAACTTTTAAAATGTATATGTTGGGTGCCGCCGTGGCCGTGATACATCAGCATGTGTCAGAGACAGACGGAGTTGCGGAGGAGGGTGCCGACAATCGGGGAGGGCCTCAGAGGAGAAGGAGAGTGTTCAGACCAAGGGTAACCTACCAGGGGCTACAAGACCTGGAGATAGTAGGGCGTTACAGGGTGGACAGGGACATGTTACAGCAAATAGCGGAGCTGTGCCAGCCACGCCTGAGAACAAGAAACAACAGAGGGGAGCCCATCCCAGTGGACACAAAGGTATGTGTAAGCATGCGAATACTGGCTACAGGTACCTTTCAAAGGCCAACCGGGGATATAATGGGCATCTCACAGGCATCAGCAGCCAGGGTACTACACCAGTTTCTGGATGCCATGTTACGACATGCCCATGAGTATATATACTTCCCCAGATCTCAGGAGGAGTTGGCTAGCAATATGCCACTTCCACCGTGTGGCACAATACCTGAGGTACTGCGCGATAGACTGTACGCACATACAAATCAAGTCACCACCTGGGGAGCAGGGTAGACACTACATAAACCGCAAGGGATTCCCTCCATCAATTGCCAGGTCGTGCAATGCGCAGGGCATTATCATGGATGTGTGTGCTGGCAGCCCTGGAAGCTACCACGACTCCCATATCTGGCATGCCTCACAGCTGTATCAGGTATTCACCAGGGGACATCACACAAGGCCACCTTGTGGGGGATGCTGGCTATGCACTGCAGCCGTGGATGATGACACCCATCAGAAATGCACACACACACATGCAAGAACGCCATAATGAGGCACACGCACAAACCAGAATAATCATAGAGCGTGTGTTTGGGATGCTGAAATCACGGTTCCGTGCTTGGATACATCCGTGGAGCCCTGCAGTACTCTCCAGGCACATGTGCCCACATATTCATAGTATCTGCCATGCTACATAATATGATCCTGAGGAAACAGCTGCTGCAGGGACATAATGGTGAAGGGCCACAAAGCCCACCACAACTGCCAAGGCAAGCACAGGCACAGAGGGTTCAGCGCCATGAACACACTGTGCCAGCCCCAGTAGGCAGACGGAGGCGCACTCCAATATGCCTATGCCCTGGCAAAGAGGGAACGTATAGCACATACTCTGACAGCGTAGGCCCCATGGACTGACACCTCCCTACCCGCACACACAGTGAAATGGACGGCACACAAACATGGCCACCCGTAATGTGTACTGTATGTGTGGTCCCATGTGTGACTCCAACATAGGCAGCACCCAAACACTGCACACCCAACAGCCAGCGGAGCATGGAACGCCAACACCTTAACCGTACGCGGGTCCTACAGCAGATGGCGTTGCTGTATGCTGCCACGTTCGCCGCAAGGTGTATACATATGTACATATGTGCATACACAGATATGGAGATAGATATCATTACACACATAGAAATATATGTACACATACACATATATAAAGTACAACAGGTAAGACAGGGAATCAGAGGGATGCAAGGTGACAGAGAAGTAAGACACGATATCTGTACATAGTAAACATAGTGAACGACAACCTGAGTATCTGGGAGGGTTGACAGAACAGGAAACGCCACCCATGGAAAGGTCAACCTACCTAAATGCATAATCGCGAGCCGGGACGATCGCCAGGCCACGGTACAGTAACAGTACATGTGCGGGTAATATTATGAGGATATGAGGGTGGAGGTAGACACCGCCGGTGATGCGGGCAACGAGGTACTGTGTGCAACCGTCCCTGTGACAGCGGCAGTATGTGTATGTGTGCGGTGAGGGTGTCGTGTGTTCCGCTGTGCGAGTGTAATGTGTGTGCCACTGTAAAATGTGTATGTAGGTGCCATGTGACAGGCGGAGTGGAATAACATGTGTAGGCATACAGTATAGGAACCACGGGCG